>NC_090754.1:78525050-78547550 GCF_036898095.1 Palaemon carinicauda
TTTTACCTCGGCTAGAGAAGAGGCTATACTTTGAGTAGGTGTTTGTTAGTGGGGCAGATGTAACCTTATAGGCCGGGAGCACACTAGCGACTCTGTGGCGCCACAAAGCTACAGCATCGTGTGGCGGGGATGTGGTCTCCCATAGGTTTCCATTGTTTTCAAAGCCACGTCACGCCTGTGGCAGGGATGAGCAACAGAGAGCCACAGTCGCTAGTTTGCGCGGCAAAACTTGAAAACAATGGAAGCCTATGGGAGACCACATCCCCGCCACACGATGCTGTGGCTTTGTGGCGCCACAGAGTCGCTAGTGTGTTCCCGGCCTCAGGATGGCCAAAGAACACCTCAGACTTAATGGGTACCAATAATAATACTTTCTATTTTATTTGCGGGTAGTAGACTGACTTGGCTTCAGAAATGCAGCGATGTCATTGTGATTAACGTGAGCAGATCTCTTCAGTTTTATATAAATTCAATACACAATTGTCAAGAACTACAAAAATATCCCCCTTATTTGATAAAGATCATTACATTCAGGCGGAGGCTGCTGGGCAGGTATAATTTCTTCTTGCAACTCTGGAACCTACGGCTAATTTAGCATAATGCCTTATTAATCTAACAACAGAATTGTCTGACTACGTAGCAAGATGAAATGTTTTTCCATAATAACAGAAGCTTAATTAATTGTGTGTGAGACCAGCTTGGTAAGTCCCAGCTCAATACTGATTTGCGACTAGAAGTTTAATTAACTGTGTGTGAGGCCAGCTTATTAAGTCCAAACTCAAGACATATTTACGACTAGAAGCTTAATCAATTGTGTGTAAGTCCAGCTAAATTTGCAACTCGGAACTGATTTACGACCAGAAGCTTAATTAACTGTGTGAGGACAGCTTGTCAAGTGCCAACTCAAAACTTATTTACGACTAGAAGTTTAATCAATTGTGTGTGAGGCTGCTTATTAAGTCCCAGCTCAAGACTGATTTACGACTAAAAGCTTAATCAACTGTGTGTAAGTCCAGCTAAATTTGCATCTCGAAACTGATTTACGACTAGAAGCTTAATTAACTGTGTGAGGACAGCTTCTCAAGTCCCAGCTCTTGACTGATTTATACCTTTTGATCCCATAAGGTGTTTCATATAATAATCCGGATCCTTTGAATTGACCCCCAAACTACTCACCCACATTCATTCGACTTCCTGCTTCGAAGATGTTTGTGCGTATGGAGCACTGACTGGGACTGCTCACCAGTTCGCTCATATTATCACGAGATGCATCGCTCCATCCACTCGCTGCTGATACCTATAGAGAAAAGAAAATGAGATATGGAATGGAATGATAATTTTAATTGTTTTAATTGATTAATTGCTAAGGCTGTGCTTATGAATAATTACGGAATGCATATAATGTTTTGAAGGGTTTTTAAAGGGAGATACTCCCATATTGCGGAAGGATTTTCTGAGTAATAAGTAGTTATCAGTTCTTGTTATTATTCTTTTTCTTCTTGTGCTTATTCAGAATATAGTTTTCCTTATATATATATATATATATATATATATATATATATATATATATATATATATATATATATATATATATATATATATATATATATATATATATATATATATATTGCCTGAATGTCTGAAGGGTTTTTATATTAAAACAGTGTCTATATATTCCTCTGGATTGGGATGTCAAATTGGGTTACAGATTTCATGTGCTTAGCCATCTGATACATTTCAGCTATACATAGCGGCAAGGAGGCTATTATTTTCTCCCGCCAACTCTCAGAATAAAAGGGTTATAGTCACTTCCCTAAAGAGAACAGGATTAACTGCCATCTAAGATTTATTTCTTTCCACTTAGGGGCTCACAAGCCTTTACTAAGATTAACTGCTGCACCTTGAGTTAAACCATTGAGATTTCATATGGCAGTAAATTGTAGGCTTTCAATAGGTTCAGGACCCTCCTCTAGGTACAGTGAATTATTGGAATATGATGCATTGTACTCCCAGGTTATTGGCAACTTCTACAGTAGAGAAACTGTCCTCAGGCAGCAGGAATCTAACAACTATAGTGTCGTTTTTTTTTTTCTCTGGAGCATTCCTGATGAAAAGTTTTTTTATAGTAATTTGACTATGATCATTTAAAAGTATTTTTCTTGTATTAATCCTAAGCACATTTAGAAATCCGAGATTGATTGCCTATCTTTTAAATTTTAAAGACACTGCTCTTAGCCTTTTACGTTCCTTAGTGGTATATAAATACACCTAACCGAGATTTAATCTTGGAACTTATCTTGGTTTCATTACACAGTGCCGGTAGGCCCTGCGTTTTCCTCCAGGTGACTTGGAGACCGCGGAGGTAGCAGCAGTAGGGAAGTCAGCATATGGAACTTCATTTGTGGTGGATAACGGGGGAGGGTGGGCTGCGGCACCCTAGGAGTACCAGCCAAACTCGGCTAAATACCTCGTCAGGCTGGGAGAACTGGAGAGAGGGAATGTCCCCTTTTGTTCCTTTGTTTGATGTTGGCTACCCGCCTAAATTGGGGGAAGTGCCTTGGTAAATAGAGACTACGAGGATGCTAAAAGGGTGAACTGATTCCCTTCGTGGAGTCAGCTAGAGAACAGGCTGTACTTTGTGTAGGTATTTGTTAATAGGACAGATGTATTCTTTCAGGATGGCCCGAGAACACTGTTCACCACTGGCACCTCAACTCTGACTTACTGGTAACTGGTACCAAACACTACACCCTGGTACACCATCTTAAAGATTTAAAGGCTGATCATGAATGGCAGAGGCAAGGGACAGTGAAATTGCCTTATCAAGCAGGACTGACCATATAAACATATGATCAGTGCCCAAGCTAGGACAAAGGAGGGTTAGGCTATGGCTGCTGATGACTCAGCAGATAGACTTATAGGCTCCCCCAAACCCCCCATATTTAGCTCACAAGGATGGTGAGGTTGCAGGTTGCAGCAACTAAAGGAACTAATGAGTTTGAGTTATTACTAGTCAGGGATGTTGGCGCATAGGCCACCACAACCCTAAACTGATAGTTTAAACCAAGTGAGTGGTCCAATTGCCCTCTTGGGTAGTCTCTTGAGATGATGGCTAAAGGTGTTCCGAAGGATGAAGCTTGAACTGGGAACAGGCATTGGCCAGCCAGGATACCTTTGTATATCTTTGGCAATCCCTTGTAGCTGAGCTGCCTATGGGGTCATCAAGGTTTCTCCTTGTTACCTGACATTAGGTGGCTCGGTCAAATTTGTGAGCAAAGGCCCATGACAAAAACTTCATACGCACATTGATAATTTCATAGGCAAGCACTTAGCTCCTCGTCCTCATCAACACAAATTTTCAAGTGCCTTTGGCAGTAGGGCAGGTGGCAGAAGGGTCACATTGGAACTGGTAGTTCTTGGCTCGAGTTCTACATGAGTCTTAGCCAGCCACATATGCCAATGAGCAGCCCTTTAAAAATAACTGCATTACTCGCCCTTTTAATGGCAAGAGTCCAGAGAAGGTGGCCCAATAATTGTGTAATCCAAACTTTATCTAGGTGTAGTTTTGGTCATTCAAACAGTCTACTTTGCTGTCACAAAAATATAATCAGAAACTAATCATATGAACCTGAAATTTAAAGATGCTCCAAGATTAAACTAAAACTGAAGCTACAAAATCACCCAGTAGCACCTCAGTAGTGGACATTGAACATAATAGATACAATTTAAAAATTGCTGCACTAAGTGAGACACGACTCCCGGATGAAGACTCTCTCACTGAATTGCTTGTTGGATAGACCTTCTGGGGAGGTTTACAAACGATTTATTTAGGATTCAAGTTGTGGATTTAAAACCAAAAATACTTTTAAATCTACTTAATCCAGCAGGTATCAATGAAAGAATTATAATCTGGTGTATACCACTGACGAAAGAACGTCATAACTTATCATTGGTTACTCCCTAACATTGAATGTTGATGTGTCATTAATGCAGTGCTACAAAACATCAGTAAAACTTCCAAGGTAATCCTGCTGATAGATTTCAATGCTGTGTTTAGAAAAACAAAGCACCTTGGGGAGATGCCATAGGTCATGTGGCACAGGAAATATGAACACTAACGTCCTCAGACTACTCTCCCTATTTGATGAACACAATCTTTTTATTATACACACACTATTCCAGCACAGGTACAAGCTCAAAAGCACGTGGATACATCGAAGATCCAAACACTGACACAAACCTAATACGTCATAGCTAGATAGAGCCACACTAGTGATTTAAGTATAACTCAAGTCAAACTTGGGCCAGAGTGCTGGTCAGGTCAGTGACTGGTGAGATCCATCATCAATTAAAAATGTGACATCAAATCTGCAAGCAGACATTATCTAAGAAATTGAACTATGCTGTACTGAAGAAGCAAGATTCAAGAGATAATTTTCATGCTCAAATTGCTCGGGGGCCCTTTTCCTAAACCAGCATTCCTTAGGAAGACCTCTGACACCGTGTGAACAAAGTTCTGCAAACTAAGACAAGATGCTGCAGAAGCAGCAATTGTTTTTACTAAGTGCTCTCAAGTAGATTGGTTTGATGAGATCCCTGACACCACACACAAATTATTCGAACAAAAAATGAATTAACCTTACACATAGCTTGCAAACCCCCCCACCTCCTCACCCGAGATTGGAGGCACAGCGTCAAATGCGTATGCTTACAGAACTGCTATCAGTAGAAAGGTATAAGGAAATTTAAGTGTTTGTTGACCAAAATAACAGGCAAGACTTTGTAATGCCACCAAATCCATTTATGGGCCTAAGATAACACAGTCACTGCAGTCATCACACATGATGCCACTATCATCCATAATGAACAAATTTGAGATTCTGAACCTTTAGGGTGAGCATTTCTTGACACACTGAAAGATATCAATGCCATCAATGATTCGGTTATTGATGCGCTGCCTACCTTAATACTCATCAATGGTCTCAACAAGCTTCAAGAATTGCACGACGTTGTGAGCACAGTAAAAAGTCTTAAAGAAAGCAAAAGATGCAGTCCTGACAGCATTCCTTGTGAAATTTTCAAGAAGGAGCAGCACAAGATCATTTGTACCATAGGGAGAGGAGAATAGAAACCTTAATCCTAGCTGGACTCCACAAGGACTGCTTGAGTGTACTTAATTTAATATATTTCTGAATCTGTGCTACTAGAGGCCCAGTGCTGGTTTAAAAAGGGAACTGGAGCCATTGGCATGATTTTTACTCTACGTCAAATACATAAAAGATTTGTGATAGCAAAATACATATCTATAGTCTTTATTGATGTTACCAAGGCTCTTCTTGAAGATACTTTCAAAATATGGAGCTCCAATAAAATTTCTCAAAATACTTTATCTCTCAAATACCAACGAGGAAGCAGAAGTTGGCATTTGCGGCTTGGAATCCGCATCTTTCCCTGTATATATGGGTGTTAAGCAGTGTGATGTTCTGTTCCCTGCATTTTCAATCTGTTCATCTCCTGAATAAGGACCATTGTGGCCAAAAAAAAAAAAAATTTGAGAAGATGACGGTGTCCAAATAGAATATCGAATGGATGATAGCCTCGTTGATATAAGACGGTTGCAAGCCTAACGTCAACAAAACAATTGGTTTACCTTCATTATGCTGATGATGCATCATTTTGTTTGACACCAAGATAAATATTACATATCTTAGACATCCCATTTTTAATTCATCAAGGGCATGGCTTCTAGATAAATACAAGAAAAACTGAAGTCGTAGTGCAACAAACTACACCTAATCACAATGTGTCCATCTTCACTGTTGATGATGCAAAATTGTGGGATATGCGATCAATGAAGACGTGCCAGATAAACAGAACTTCACGTGCTTTTGGTAGATTGTGGATCAGAATTTCACAGAAGAAACAGCTGTGCCTGACCACTAAAATCTAAATGTATAAAGCAGTATGTATCTGAACTCGTCTCTATGGTACAGAATGGGATTCTATACCGATGCCATCTCAAACAACTGAAATATTTTCATATTTCTTGTTCTCGGAATAAATTGGCCTCGCCTAAAAAGATTACATTACGGACAGAGAGATGCTGGAGCGAATGGAAATCACAAGTATAGAAGCTATGCCTGCTAAACATCAACTATGTTCTGGCTTGATCACATGATCCTTATGCCTGAAGAACTGCTGTCGAAAAAAAAAAATTCGTACGGACTATTTATAAATCGGCACTGAATACCTAGTGGCCCTAAGATGAGAAATACCAAACCAAATCAACCTCAAAGAAGTGCAAGATTCTACCAACTTGCCTGGAAACCTTTGCTAGTAACATTATGGTCTGCAGAATGAGTGTTAACATGGTCACTGCCATGGAGCAGAGTTGTACAGTGCATCTCACATTGAAAAAGGCATCAGCGACACACCAGAAAGTAGGGCCCCTCAGCTGCAAATTCTTGTCGGACATACTAGAAATGGGACAATGTATGCAAGTCCAAGATAGGCCTGGTAACCCATAGCAATGCCCGCAGAATACTGGATTAGAAGCACCATGAATTTAAGATTTAATGAGGAACTTTAAAAGGACTTCAATGAGATTACTTTGAGTAATCTCAGTTGATAATAAAGAGGAACTTTAAATGAACTTCAATGAGATTACTTTGAGTAATCCCAGTTGACAATAAAGAGGAACTTTAAATGAACTTCAATATGATTGAGTAATCTCAGTTGATAATAAAGAGGAACTTTAGATGGGCTCAGTTGTTAGTGAAGAGGAACTTTAAATTAACTTCAATAGGATTACTTTGAGAAATCTCAGTTGATAATAAAGAGGAACTTTAAATGAACTTCAATGAGATTACTTTGAGTAATCCCAGTTGACAATAAAGAGGAACTTTAAGTGAACTTCAATATGATTGAGTAATCTCAGTTGATAATAAAGAGGAACTTTAGATGGGCTCAGTTGTTAGTGAAGAGGAACTTTAAATTAACTTCAATAGGATTACTTTGAGAAATCTCAGTTGATAATAAAGAGGAACTTTAAATGGGCTCAGTTGATAATAAAGAGAAACTTTAAAATGAGCTTCAATGAGATTACTTGGAGTAATCTCAGTTGATAAAAATCCTGGATTATAATCTAAAGAATAGGTAACTCTTACCTGCGTTTTATATAAGGGCGGATATCTCTCAGGCGATGAGGACGGTTTTATCGTCTCTGATGGATGCAGAGTTTGATCTTTTGGGTTTTGGTCTTTGGGTTTGAGTTCCTTGGTCTCCCTCTTGGGCTCCTCTTCGTCCTCCACGATGAATAGATCTCTTTCCATGACCCCTATTTTGCGATCCACTGGTTTACCTGGTGGGGGGAGGGGGGAGAAATGGAGATGTTGTGAACGCGTGATATTACCTCAAGCAAGAGAACTCTAACCTATTAATATTATTACTTGCTAAGCTACAACCCTAGTTAGAAAAGTAGTATGCTATAAGCCTAAGGGCCCCAACATGGAAAATAGCCCAGTGAGGAAAGGAAACGAGGGAAAATAAAATATTTCAAGAACAGTAACAACATTAAAATTATTGTTATTACTTGCTAAGCTAAAACCCTAGTTGGAAAAAACAGTATGCTATAAGCCTAAGGGCCCCAACATGGAAAATAGCCCAGTGAGGAAAGGAAACGAGGAAAAATAAAATATTTCAAGAACAGTAACAACATCAAAATTATTATTATTACTTGCTAAGCTACAACCCTAGTTGGAAAAACAGAATGCTATCAGTCCAGGGGCCCCAACAGGTAAAATAGCCCTGTACAGTGAGGAAAGGAAACGAGGAAAAATAAGATATTTCAAGAACAGTAACAACATTAAAATTATTAATATTACTTGCTAAGCTACAACCACTGTCCACTCTCATCTCCCTTTCATCATCTTTCACACCGTTATCTGTACGTTAAGGGGTCGGTTGCCTGATGCAGCCTCGCCAGTGCCCTGTATCTACCAATCCTCTTCTCTCCACATGATCCTTCACCTTAGTGACAAAGAACTTTCTGCAGATGGCAGCACTTTCCGCTTTCACATCTAGTAGTATGCCCACAAGGAACCTGGACATGTAATTATCTGCCTCTCTCTCTCATCTATCCCCCCCCCCCCCTAACCTTCACAAGTTCCCCCAAAACCCACCTCGCTCCGTTCCAGCTCACCTTCAGTATCCCGTCGTTTAATTTTGATGAGGATTGGCCCATCGTCATCTTGCATCGACGGCTGCCTTCGGAAGATTGTGTTGGGGCTGTTCTTGGTGTCACTCGGGGTCAGATTAGGGCTGTGTTTGATGTCTCTCAAGTGGGGGCTTGGACTGATCCTGCCTTCTCTCATGTTCATGATGGGGCTGTGTTTGCCTTCCCTGATAATCGATATCGGCCGTGAACGTAGACCTCCCACTGTGTGCAAGGATTCTTCGGACATGTGGAACGTGTCACTTCCCTGTGAAGATATCAGCATGACAATCAATGACAGTCTGGAGATGATTTGATGAATTTATGAATAAAAGATTATTCGAGGATTAAAAGAAATGATAGTCTAGATTTGGTAAATTTATGAAAATGATAAATATTCAAGGATTCAAGTCAATGACAGTCTTGAGATGATTTGATAAATTTATGAATAAAAAAATGTATTCAATATTTAGAAAATATAAAGGATAATAATCAGTGTAAAAGATGTGCATTGCGAGAAAGAATCTGATGAATATGTAGTTGAAAAGTATAGAAAATGTCCTTAATTTTTTTTAAAGCTCTCCATTTTCTATTGGTCTCTTTATCATCCAAAATAAATTTTAACGAGTGTAGTGAATTAATGAATAATTATATAGTAAGGTCATTGAGAAACCCCATAATATATATATATATATATATATATATATATATATATATATATATATATATATATATATATATATATATATATATATATATATGTATATATTATGGGTAATATATTTTGTTTTTCCTTTTCAAATAAGGTTCTCGAAATACTTTAGGTGTGGAAGTGTCCTCACAATATCCTTTGAATAAAACCTTTTGCCATCATACTTACAGCAGAAGCCCTGGAAGCCGAGCGGTTGAGACCTCTGGCTCGCGACCTTCGTACGGACAGCATGCTACCTGTTGAAGGAAAAATCATGAGCCATTTACATTGTAATTTGAATTCATATAGAAGCCATTCTTTTGTTTATTTAGCGTTTATGACTTCTGCGGCTGTAACGCCAGTTGGATAAACGGATAAGTTAATCAATTATCGTAATGTGTTTATTAATATTGTTTTGTTCGGAGGATTTTTATGTATTGGTTTTCTCGTTTGTAACATTTGGATTTTGGATATCTGTTTTCCTTAAAAAAAAAACCTTAATTTACTCTAGATTTAGTAACTTTACCCTCTAAAGTGATAGAGGATTGAAACATTGGTATTATCCCCAAATTTGCTCTATTCAGAAGAGCCTTGTCCCGTCCTTTAAAATTATACTTACCTTTTTCCAATTCGTTTTCTTCAATTCTGTTGACTTTAGACCCTCGTTTTCATCAGCTGCTGCTTACAGCAGACTTCTGAGGCCTGTTGCATGTTTTTAGACATAGAATTATCGAATTTTAGAATGAGGTTGCAATCCTCATGCCCATACCTCCAGTTCCACCAAACTCCTTTTGGAAATAATTTACTCGATACCTTTTACGCTTTTATTTGGTTTCTGTATAAGAAATTTCTCATATCCTTTAAGGATTTAAAGGTCACTCATGAATGGCAGAACAAGGGACAGTGACATTACCCTATCAAGCAGGACAATGCCCTAGAGACGGACCATATATACTGTACATATGATCAGTTCCCAAACCCCTCTCCACCCAAGCTAGGACCAATTAGGACCAGGCAATGACTGCTGATGACTCGGCAGATAGACTTTTAAGCTCCCCTAACCCTCCATCCTTAGCTTACAAGGATGGTGAGAGTGCAGCAACCAAAGAAACTAACGAGTTTGAGCGGAACTCGAACCCTATTCTGGCGTTCACCAGTCAGGGACGTTACCATATCGGCCACCACAACCCCCAGGAATCTTCCGTTTCTGCATGCATTTATTTATTTCACCCTTATTCCATCTCCATAAACGTACCAAAAGTTACTATAGCCACTTCTTTTTCCTAATATATCCCTATGCCATTTGCCATGACCTTCAGTGCCACTGTATTGTACATGCTTAAGGAGCAAGGGACCCAGCGCAAAAAGAGAAAAAGAAGTACCACAAGACAGAGATAGATTAGAAGAATTATATCCAATTAGGAAAGCATGGCTTCTTCCTTTCCAGAAATAGCAGACCTATATCCACATCCCGTTTTGAGGTGTACCCCAAAACCCTGGAAGACCCACTCGTAAGAGCCTTGCCCAGCCCTGCTCAATGATAAGTGCTGGCACAAGAGCCCCTTAATATGAAAACAAGAGCAGAAAAGTGAGTAGATAGAAATTTTTTTATGAGTTGGAAACGTGCGGGAAGGATGAGGGTTCGACACTCTTGGTGGAAACTCACCTTCCTCTTTCTTTTCGAGGCTGGAGATAGATGGGGAACTTGGGATGGTTTTGGGTAACTGTGGATCTATGGCAAAAGGGGATTATAAGTCAACGGATTTATTATTGAAAAGGATTAACAATTATGACGGATTATTTTCCATGTTGTGCATTTTAATGAATAATATTGTTGATTTTTTTATGGGATTTGCTCAATTATTTGGGACTGGTTATGTAAAATCGTTACTTTAATACAACAAGAGCAACATCTTTTTAAAGTTATAAGAAAATATTTATCCAAAATCAACATAAGAAGTCCAGAGATGACTTCATCGCCAGGATAACACGTTTTCTCTATGATTAACCAGAAAGGATATGACTTCGCTAACGTACTCAAACAACCCCCCCCCCCAAAAAAAAAAGAAAAAAATTATCCTCATTATCTCAAACTTTGATAAAACTCTCTGATCCATAGACCATCTTCTCGCAAGATTTCAAATCCAAAAATGAGTTTAATTGTTTTTCTTAGATATGTTGTGGACAGACAGGCAAATTCATAACTCCTGTCTGTACTGAGGTTCAATGGGAGAGAGGAGGAGGACCCCTAACAATCTGTCATTCGTGAGTACAGTCAAGGTCTACCTTGAGCAAAGTTAAAGTCTACCTTGAGTACAGTCATGATCTACCTTGAGTACAGTCAAGATCTACCCTGAGTACAGTCAAGGTCTACCTTGAGTACAATAAAGGTCCACCTTGAGCACAGTTCAGGTCTACGTTGAGTACAGTCATGATCTACCTTGAGTACAGTCAAGGTCTACCTTGAGTACAATCAAGATCTACCTTGAGTGCAGTCAAGATCTACCTTGAGTACAGTCAAGGTCTACCCTGAGTACAGTTAAGGTCTACCCTGAGTACAGTCAAGGTCTACCCTGAGTACAGTCTTGCCTGTTTATTCTTTTGCATTACGAGGATCACACATTGCAGAAGCCTGGCCAGCAAGTGTAATTTTCTCTTAAGATATTGAAGGATTTTTTTCCCTTCTTACCATAGCTTCATTATTTTTTTGTCTAACTTTTCAACCATTTCCTTTTGTCCCTCACCTTCTAAGTGGTCGAGTTTTTTTTTTCACCAATGTTACTTAAGGCCAAATTTGTCTGATGAGCTTTAGAAAGGTCTAGAAACTTTCCACTGTGGTGTTGCTAAACTAATTTCTAATGACAATGATCTAGCTTTGTAGAATTAATTTTTGTAGTTTCCACCCACCACTTGACTTACAGTACAATAAGTAGGTTAGGTTAGGGGAACTAAGTAGAAAATGGTAAAGCTTCTGGGCCGGCCACAAAGGTTAAGTTAGGTCAGGTCTTGGGTTAGGTTATATCCCTATATTTTACCTTTATGGCTTACAGGGCTAGATCAGAGGTCAACAGAACTTAAAAGACCCAATAGGATTAGATGTAAGAATAGCACCTATAACTTCCATGACCTACCACAATAATGGCTGAATTGATAAGTGCTAACTGATAAAAAGATACGCTTCCTTCGAATGTGGAAATGCTTACCTTCGGGAGACCGTGTGTCATTCCTGAACATCCTTCCCTGGAAGAAGGATATGAAGGAATTTTTCCTTCCAGAATTATGCGAAGACCCGATGGATAAAAGGGAACCAATTTTCTTGAAAACGTTTGTGGTGCCCTTTTCTTCGTCCTGGAATTAAACGTTTGATTTTAGGTGACCAAAAACAAAATGTTATCTTGTAAGATATGCTAAGTGAAGTGTATCAAGTAGACTGATGGTCTTCTGAAGAGTTTTTGGCTAGATATGAAGTGCTATTGCCAGTGACTACATTGTTTAAAAAAAAAAAAAAAAAAAAAAAAAAAAAAACGTTATTTTAATCGGAAATTCTCAGTAAAAATATACTGTTCTCAGCCGTATTTCAGTTAAATACAGGCGACCGTAATTTTACCTGACTTTGTTATTATCTTTTACGGTAGGTGACCATAATATCACTGCTTTACTTCAACATATCAGTATTTTAAACGGTAAAAATCCTGGAATAAATTTTGCCAGTCATTTACCCCTTTTTTAATTAAAATTTTAACTGTGTACCTATAGACTACTAATCTGGGTACCAATATTTTCGTAAGAACAACAGTCAATTAAACAAAAGCTGCCTACATAAAACAGAGATCGTAAAGCTTACTTCATCTTCAGGCTCTTCGTCCACAACAGGTAAAAACTCTTGTTCAGCCTCGGGCACTTCCATGTTAGCCGTGCTGCCCATGGGCGGGTCACGTCGGAAATGCTCCGAAGCCACTGTGTAAGGCAACTCCACAGGGAACACTTCATCCCAGTAGATGTCTTGGATAAGCTCTGGATGCTCCTCGTGCATTTCGTCTACGATCATGTAGGAGATCTACGAAAAGGAGGCAGATAGTATTTAGATAAGGACGATTTGAACCGTCTTTATGTTGAGATAATTGTGTTGAATATTGAATTAGGATTTTAAACATTATGATTATTTGAGCATATATATATATATATATATATATATATATATATATATATATATATGTATATATATATATATATATATACATATATATATATATATATATATATATATATATATATATATATATATATATATATATATATATATATATATATACTGTATATATGTATATATACACGCACATATATATATATATATATATATATATATATATATATATGTATATATACATACATATATATATATATATATATATATATATATATATATATATATACACATACATATATATATATGTATATATACACGCATACACACATATATATATGTGTGTGTGTATATATATATATATATATATATATATATATATATATATATATATATATATATATATATATATATATGAAAAAACACAATGAAAATAAGATAGAAAATATAAGATTTAATTTTATTTCATTTTCCCTGTGTTTCTTTCGTATTTGAGCAACACGTTTCCCTGTAAGATTTACGCCCGCGCGCGAGCACACACACAAACACACACACACACACACACATATATATATATATATATATATATATATATATATATATATATATATATATGCGTGTGTGTGTGCGCGCGTATGTGTGTGTAAACAAATACAATACACATGATATTACGCATAAATAGATGTATTAAATGAAATATAGAGAAACTCGTCTCACCTGTAAGTTTCTGTCGATGAGATAATTAACTTCAAAATCATCATCGTCTTCCCCGAATGGATTAACGAGCGACTCGGCCACCTTCAACCATCCCATGTAGAAGAAAAACTGGAGAAAGGTGAATACCGGGACGTAGAAGTCGAGGTCGTGGTTCGGGAACTTCTTGGCTGGATCGAGGAACTGACGTCCCATGATGGTTGAGAAGAAGAAGGAATAGACGGCCAGAGTAACTACCTGCAGTGGAAGATTGAAAAGAATTTGGCGGATCAGAACACGACGGAATGTCAGTTTGAAAGATTGGAAAATGATGAATTAAGAAAAATGGCAGGCGTAGTTGTAGATAATGAATAAGAATGGCAAATGTAGTTAAAGATTATGAATAATAATGGCAGGCATAGTTAAAGATTATGAATAATAATGGCAGGCGTAGTTAAAGATTATGAATGAGAAGAATGGCATGATTAGTTGAAGATTATGACTAAGAATGGCAGGCATACTTGAAGATTATCAATAAGAAGGGCAGCTGATGTTAAAGATTATGAATAAGAAGAATGGCAGTCGTAGTTAGATAATGAATAAGAAGAAGGACAGGCATAGTTAAAGATTATGAATAAGAAGAATGGCAGGTGTTGTTAAAGGTTATGAATAAGACTGGCAGGCATAGTTAAAGATTATGAATAAAAAGAATGGCAGGCGTAGTTAAAGATTATCAATGAGAAGGGCAGTTGTAGTTAAAGGTTATGAATAAGAAGAATGCCAGTCGTAGTTAAAGATCATGAATAAGAATGGCAGGCTTAGTTAAAGGTTATGAATAAGAAAATTATCAGGTGTAGTAAAAGTTACAAAGATGATAAGAGTGTCACGACTGAGATGGTGTGGGGGAGGGAGTGAGGAGGGCTTTGGGGAACCTGTTGGGCGAGAAGATCAAGTGGTAGTCAGATAATCAGATGGTGAGATAAGGTGAAGGATGACATGGAGAGGAGAGGTATGCTGGAAGAGGATTTCTTTGATTGGAGGTATTGGAGAGGACGTATCAGGCAACCGACACCTTAATGTAGGGATAACGGTCAGGAAGAAAATGAGATATATACTGTACACAAATAATTTGTTGGTTGTAAAGAAACATTTCTAGGTTTATTACATTAAATAAAGCTGAAATAATTTGGAGTATTTAAATTTGGCGAAGCGACTGAATTTTAAAGTTTGGTGATCTGGCGATGGTGGAAAGAGATAAAGAGGTTCTAGATTTAGAGTTATTATCTAACGTTGATTAAATTTGTAAAATTGAGATATAGAGCACGGAGCTGGGGGCCTGTGAGGCCTTTCAGCTCTCCAGTGCAACTAGGGAAAGACAAACTAAGGTCCATTAATCAATCATTGTTATTTTTCAATATTTATTTATGAACTCTAAACATGCTCACAAAATCTTTTGTTATCAAACATATATGCATTGTTTCTTCTATGGAATATCTCTGATAATAGGATATTCTCTCTCTCTCTCTCACTCTCTCTCTCTCTCTCTCTCTCTCTCTCTCTCTCTCTCTCTCTCTCTCTCTCTCTTCTTCTTCTTCTTCTTTTCCCACTCCTATCTGGGGTTGATGTTTCTGGCCAGCTTTCTCCATCTAGCATTAATTTCAGTCTGATAATATTCACTGTCCATATTCGGTTTGGCTAATTTTTCATGGACGTATGCCTTTCCTGCCGCCAACCCTCCGCATTTACCCGGGCTTGGGACCGGCTCCAAGTTGAGGCTGGCTTGCCCTCCCTCAGTGGCTGGGTTTCTCTCTCTCTCTCTCTCTCTCTCTCTCTCTCTCTCTCTCTCTCTCTCTCTCTCTCTCTCTCTCTCTCTCATTGTTATATTTATGCCATGTTATAATCCTTTTTCAGTAAAGAACTGATTCGTAATGTTTTTTTTTTTTTTTTTTTTTTTTTTTTTTTTTTTTTTTTTTTTTTTTTTTTTTTTTTACGACGCAGTAAGTTATGCTGGAAGATATGACGAGCTTGCTGATGCGCATTTTTTTTTTTTTTTTTTATAGAAAAGAACTTTTGCATGTGTCCTCTCGCATTTCATTTGTCTCTTGAGTTTTTTTCCTTTTTCTTTGTATTTTTCGTCCATCAATGACAATAAAACACGTATTCACAAAAGTATAGTAATATGTTGTTTGTCATTGCCCCACTATATCTGGAACAGGGGCTCTAATCGTTGGCAGCCCGTTAAAGTGCAGTAATATGAAAGCTTGAGAAATTTTCACATTAAAAACAAATAACAAAGGACTTTTGAATACGTTTATCTAAAGAGTGCCACCATTCCAAATAGCGGGAACATCGCGTTGAGAGATATCAATGCAGAATCATACACTATTTGTATGTGGTATCCGTTCGAGAGAAAGAGAGAGAGAGAGGGGGGGGGGTGTTGCAATGCAACTTGATACGTGACCTGTTGTGTACCAGGATAGAGTATACACCTACTTTCTCAACTTCCGGTTTAAAGGCTTGAAGGTCGCTCTTGAATGGCAGAGGCAAGAGACAGTGACATTGCCCTATTAAGCAGGACAGTGCCCTAGACACCGAACATATATGCATATAATCAGCGCCCAAGCTATGACTAAGGAGGGCCAGGCAATGGCTGCTGATGACTCACCAGATAGACCTATAGGCTCTCCCAAACCCCCCATCCGTAGCTCACAGGGATGGTGAGGTTGCAGCGACCAAAGGAACTAACGAGTCTGAGCGGGACTCGAACCCCAGTCTGGCGTTCACCAGTCTCTACTGGCTGGCCAACACCAACCATATTGCGACGACTGTTTGGTACCCTTGACAGTGAGGTATTTGTTGACGGAATGCCCCACTTATAGCACAGAAAGAAAAAGATATGTGTTTGAGGCTCGAGGTGAAGATGGCAGGTTTACCCTTGCCAAGATTCTTGGACATGATGTGTCGTACAATGCTAGCGGCATTTTAAAATTTATATCAGAAGCAGGTCTTCCTAAGGCCATTCAAGTTTTATTACATATTTACTTTTCTGGTTTTAATTGAATATTCTTTTAATCTTTATTTATGATAAATGATATCTGCGTCAATGACCTTCGATGTTAGGATGCCAGAAAACTTCAAATCATTCATTCATTCATTCATTCAGGGATTAAATTTCAGTGGTTCGTATGAAATGGTTCCGTTGAAGAAACATTATTTACTACTTCAGAACAGTATCGCGGAAAGGGTCATTCCTAAAAAGCTTTCTTTAAGACGCACATAGGTGATTACAAGCCATTACCCCTCTCTATATATTTCGTTTCTTATATCCAAGTGTTCATACTTGCATTAAATGTTTTTATGTTGAACAGGCTGACATAAATCTCGTTTTATACGTTATATTTAAAAGATCTTTTTAATGTTGTTGCTTTCCTTAGAATATTTTAATTGTGCATTACTTCTCTTGTAGTTTAATTGTATATTTCCTTTCCTTACTGGGCTATTTTTCCTTGTTGGAGCCCTTGGGCTTATAGCATCGTGCCTCTCCAACTAGGCTTGTAGCTTAGCTAATGATATTAATAGTAATAATAATAATAGTAGTAGTAGGACAGAGTCCAAAGGCTCTCACCAGGCCTCCTGCACCCTTTCACAACTTAAAACACATACTGTCTGCCTTAGGGCTCTCGGTGCATGCTGGCATAAGGCCGGTATGATAAAATATATCCAAACGGCTTAACGTTTTTCCTCTAGTTGTATAGTCCTTTTGCTTCGTTTCGTTTACATTATGAATACGCGCAGTTCATATGAAATAAACCAGATATCCTGAAGTTCAGGGGAGAACTCGAAAGAAACAATTGGGATTAGAAAAGAAATTATTGCAGAAGTTAAATTTTGTTTTCGGTTAGCCTTTTTCCTCTCGAAAGTAATAGATTGGTTTGAGAATCACTTGGATACCTTTCTATAGACTACTGGGAGAATTCTTTTAATTCCTGTCATATCCATCGTTTCATCCTACGAGAACATCTAAAATTTGTCGAAAGCAATCTTTTTTTTATCTCTACCTTTTGCATTACGAAAATAGTAATCGTTATCAAACCGCTGGACGCAATTCCTCTGAAACTATAGACTGCTGGAGGAATTATGTTAATTCCTGTCATATCCATCGCTTTCTCCCACGAGAACAACTAATATTTTTCGAGAATAAATTTTTTTTTTTGCATTACCAAGTACTGTATATTAATAGTTATTAAACCGCTGGACGTAAGTGGTCTAAAACCAGTCGACAGTTTTTGACAACAAAAGCTTAAATCTTTTTATTTTAATCGACTTTGGGAGTTTTTTTTCCTTATTTTATTTTTTGAGCACTGACGTAATGGTCATGAACATAATTCCTCTAAACTCTCAAAGCGCTATCTTCGGAAAGGATGCTATCAAAAGTCAAATTCGTGATTAGAATGATAATTAGAGTGACATGAACAATAGAATTGCAATAGAACTCCTCACAGAGTGTACAGTTATTCATTTCCGTAAGATAATTATTTTCTACACTATTTAAAAAACTAATTTTAATTAGAAATCCTCCTTAGAATACAGGCGACCGTAATTTTTATCCTACTTTGTTATCATCTTTTACGGGTTGGTGACCGTAATATCACTCCTTGACGTCAATATATCCGTTTTTAAAACGGTAAATGCCTGGCAACATTTATTCCAGGATTTATATCGTTTTTATGGCGAAGTTTTAAGTGTAAATTTTAATAGACGATTGAAAATAGCTTTAAGAGTAATTGACATTCATACAATACACTTGTTTTTTCTATTGTAATATGAAGACCCATGAGGACGTTGGTTGGTTGTTTCACACGATAATAAATGGATTTCGTGCTCCAGCATATCCGCTTCAAGTTTCATCATCATCATCTCCTCCTACGCCTATCGACGTAAAGGACTTCTGTTAGATTTCTCTAGTCGTCTCTATCTTGAGCTTCTAAATAATTACTTCTCCATTCATCATCTCCTACTTCACGCTTCATAGTCCTTCCAGTCCTTCTAGTGCCTTGTGGAGCCCAGTTGGAAGTTTGGTGAACTAATCTCTCTTGGGGAGTGCGAAGAGCATGCCCAAACCATCTCCATCTACCCCTCACCATGACCTCGTGCACATTTCTCAGTCATGCCAATTTTTGCAACTTCAGCGTATTTTTTAACATTGTGACTACACTAAATTCATTACGGTATTCCCAACCATTATGACAATTTTAGTAATTTAGTGTATTTTTATTATGTCTATAGTATTCCGCAACATCATAGCTATTTAAATTGAGTGTAATGAATATGGTATGCGTGTGGCTAAAGTGTATTTGTCAATGGTATGACAACATTTGTATCTTTAGGCTTATATATATATATATATATATATATATATATATATATATATATATATATATATATATATATATATATATATATATATATGTGTGTGTATATATATATATATATATATATATATATATATATATATATATATATATATATATATATATATATTTATATATATACATTATTTGTAACTAAGGTGTATTATTCAACGTTATGACTACGAAACTTACATAAGTTTAATTTATGCTTTATCATTATAAGTAATTCTTTAATTGGATTTGTTCTTCAGAAGCGTGAAACTGTGTAACTTGAAATTCCATCTACTTTTCAAATAAGTAAATATATTTGCATCTTAAGTTTTCATGACTTTGAGATGATTACCAGGCTTGAGCCTCAACATTCCAAATTATCGTAATTGAATGTGTGAACGTCATACATTCATGATTGCACGAAGTAATCGTGCCAAAATCTTTCTGTCTTAAATGTATCTCATAAAATCCCCCCCCCCCCTTTATACTCGCACAAGCCCCTTCAATAGAAATTTGATATTGTAATTCTATCTTCAACTAATCCGAGTTCATTTGCTCACCTGAGTGTACACGAGTGGTATGCTGATCCAATCATAACTGAGCAATCCTCCGCATTTTCCTCGGAAGTTGTTGATCTCATCGATGATGGTCTTCATGGCGAAGTCATCCTTGATTCGGTTCTCCTTCCTGGCTCGGGCGACGACGCTTCCGGCCCACACCAGAGGGAGCCAGTGCAGTGGGTGGTTCGTCTTAGAAACCATCCCTTCGAAGATTTTCTTCTCGTTTGACGTCATCAAACCTGAGGGATACAATTTGTATCTTATAAACATTGCTTTACAGAAGGATAAGAATATTTGAAACCACGCCCTAACTGAAGGAGAGGCATATTGCTAAAGAAATCTTTCACACAGGGCTTTCTTCTATGATTCAGCAATTGTAGGATAACTGGTGACATGGCTGCTCTGTGTGTGTGTATGTGCGTGTTTGCGTTGTCAATCAGCTGCAGTGTGGTAATTAGTGGTGCATTGCTGGCCTTGGAAGTGCCAGTGGCTTGAGACTCCCAAGTTATTGTCCCAAGAATGAATAGTGCCATATCTAGTGTGAGCTAGTATTTGCGAGTAGGGTGACTGACTTCAACATGGCAGATGAGCCCCTCCATCTTGATACCAACAGTAGTCACATGTCATCATTATCATCATCATCATCTCCTCTTACGCCTATTGACGCAAAGGGCCAGGTTTAGATCTCGCCAGTCGTCTCTATCTTGAGCTTTTAAATCAATACTTGAGGTCATTTTATTTACTAAGCGTTCTAGTACAACGGTAGTAAACATACAACCTGGACACTGCTGTCATACAGTAGAAAGCACCAAAGGTTTGGGGAGCATGTATATTATACTTCAAGGCATATGAGCACAGAGCAAAGGATTTTGGGACCCCTTGGTGGGAGGAAATGCCTCCCAAATAGTAGATGACATATCTCTTCCGAGGCCGAATGCCAATAACAACTTCTCTCCGTTAGTAAGCTAGGAATTAGAAAAAAATGTATCCTTGCCAATTTACATGGGGTTTGCTGCTTTATATCCTTTATTTTAATGAAAAAAAAGTCATAGAATGGTATTAAAATCTGTTTTGAATCTTGTGGATGTAGAGCAGATAGGAAGATATATAAGACGGTTTGTTTATTCATGGAGAGAAAGCAAGGTGTTTAGCAATGTATGCAGGAGTGGGAAGCACAAAGAGTGGTTGTATGGCTTGGAAACGGGTAGTGCATTTAGTCTCGGGAATGCTCTGGGGGCATGTAAAAATATTCAGACTTATTAGTTTAGGAAAGTTTTGTGAAGACTTGAGTGGGACAGGTGTAAAATTTGTGATGAGGTGTGTATATGGTCCTGGAATGGTAACGAACCACTTATGGAGAGTCTAAATGTGTTTCTAGCTGGTTCTGGAGAAAATAAATGGGTGGGTATGATAGGAGCTTTGAACACAGAGGCTATGGCAGAGGAAGGGACGGATTTGTTGGTAGGAATAGAGTAAATAATAGTGTAACCTGGGAGGAATAGGCCTGGAAGGGGATTTTAACATTGATAATACATGGTCTCTGAAGGACAACATTTATAATTGTACTAAAAAACAGGAAATATGTCAAGGTAAAGAGTTTGACGACTTATGTATTAGTTTAGAATAAAAGTAAGAGCGATTGATGTTATTATAAGAAGAGGGGTGGCTGGAGGTTTATCTGATTTTTATTTAATTAAAAAAAAAAGTTTAGGTATATATAACATTGTAAGTGAAATTGTGAAAATGGGACTTTAGATACATATAAGACAAGTTAGAAAAACAACAAGCGGGGTAAACGGTGAATAAAGGCATCATGGAGAACCGAATGCAGTAAGAAATATTAACAAATAAATGTATCTCTAAGTAAAAGTTACAAGTGAGGCGATTCTGCCAAAACCTAAATGTAGTCGTGGGTGAATATTTCGATGATGTGTTGAATTTGGAAGAAAAAACAGAGCTGAATGACGGAACACCTGAAAGGATTAGGCAGGGTTTTTCAGCCTTTTTGTTCTGACGTACCCCTCTGGCATTTTTATAGGTTTCTGTGTACCCCTTGAATTGAGGATGAAAAAGAGAAGTAATGAAATTAATACTGTGACATAATATTACTCAATCTCAGAGCAAATCATCTCATGTATTGTACAGTACTGGTTATTCTCTTAGATTCAACTCACTGAAGAGTAAAATTGTATCACTGGGGATAAATGTACCCCAAATGTACCCCAGGTTTGGAACCCCTGGATGAAAATACCAATTTGCTACTGCCGTAAATATCAAAGACCTATTCTTTTCTAATATACGTTCATGACTCACCCAGGCGTCAATGACCTTAGATGTCAGGATGCCTGAAAACTTTAAATCAATCAATTGATCATGACTCACCCGATTCGACAAGGTGATCCAGCGTTGGGAACCTCTTTTTCGCTCTGGATGTTATCATCGTCAGCGTTATAGTAAACGCCAAGTTGACGTATCTCACTATGGTACGACGCATCAAACGCCCTCTATTGTCCTGTCGCGTTTGTTAATGAATTAAATAGGAATTAAAAGGTGATCTCAGTTGATTTTTAAATATTAAATTCATATGTATGTTTTTTTATCGAATTCTTTTGAATTTATCTTTGAAAGGAAAGATATAAGCAGCACTTAAAACATCAATAATGAAACGAAATCATTTCTTGAGTTCGTTTGTAAAATAACGTTACATAATGAATAGAAATTATGATATAAAGATAATTTTTCCAAATTACTTGGACAATTCTCATAAAACTTCGCTCTTGTGTTTATAAATAATCAAA
>NC_090754.1:78552550-78570050 GCF_036898095.1 Palaemon carinicauda
ATGGACAATTACAATAAAACGCTCTGAGAACAGTAGCAACATTAAAATAGATTTTCCATATATAAACTATAAAAAGAGACTTATGTCAGCCTGTTCAACATAGAAACATTCGCTGCAAGTTTGAACTTTTGAAGTTCCACCGATTAAACTTCCTGATTAGGAAGATCATTCTACAACTTGGTCACAGCTGGAATAAAACTTCTAGATTACTATGTGTATTGAGTCTAATAATAATTATTATTATTGAAATTATTAAGATTATCATTATTTCTTTTATGTAAAGGTCTTTGAATGAAAAAGTAAATCGGGTACTGAAAAAATAAAGAATAAATATCCAACTTTAATGTTATTAGAATCATAGAATAATGCACAAACGATAGTGAGGAATAATCAAGTTTTCAAAATATGTCGACTGAGACTATCAATACACAAAATGAGAACTGTGATTGGTGACTTCAATGCTAATGTTGGAAGGAGTAATCAAGGTATAGAGAATGTGATGGGTGTTGAGGGTCTTGTCAAAGTTGCGAATGAAAATATGGCACATTTTATAAGTTTTTGTTCAACAAACAATCTTGTTATAGGAGGTACTCTTTTCCAACACAAGGATATCCACAAATATACATGAACTTCACCATGTGGCTATTACAAAAATCAAATAGATCACATTGCAATTAATAAAGAGAGAGGGAGAACTCTGAGAAATGGAAGAAGCTATATAGGTGTAGATATTGGTAGTGATCACCAGCTCCTCATTGCCAAACTAAAATTAAAACTGAAAGCACCCAACAGATATGTAGATATAATACTTAGGTTTTACAACTAAGCTTCTAGAAGATGACCTTAGAGAAACCTTTGCAATTAAATGTAGGAATCGATTTGCAATCTTATAGACTTGGGGAGACACTGCAGAGTCTGGGGACAAAGAAATGCCCTTGTCATGGTTTATGGCTATTGTTCTATAACTACTCTGGAATTCCAGCACGAATTCTAATTAAAAAAAAAAAATACATGAGGTTCTCAATTTCAACATTTGATTTTATAGATAAAGTAGAGGGGGACTCATTAAAGTGCAGACCCCCTCCACAGCATCTTATTTCTTGACCTTTTGCTTGACCTTTACCTTTGACCTTAACATGTATTAATTGGCGGGGATTTTTATATGCTTAAATATGGCTGATTACGTGAATTTGACATTTTGCTTGACCGTGACCTTGACCTTCCAAAATTTAATCCTTTCCAGCTTTTTACATAGCAGTTAATCTGTGCAAGTTTCATTACTCTACGATTAAAATTGTGGCCAGGAAGCTGTTCACAAACAAACACACACACAAATAAACACACCAACAGGGGCGGAAACATAACCTCCTTCCAACTTCGTTTACGGAGGTATAAACCTTAATAAATGTCCACTGAATCATCTGAAAATGTTGATATTTTTCTTTTTCGAAAATGTCAGAAAAACTCGGACAGAGAAGTTCTAAAAACTCAGACAGAGAAATTTTACTAAATATAATAAAACGGATTTATTAAAAAAACACGAAGATAAGTTAGATTAACAACCCGTTTAAAAAAAAAGTAAAAAAAAAAAAAAAAAAAAGAAAGGGCTTAGGGTCACAGCAGACCTGAGCGTAGGAGAAGAGCAAAGGTCACTGGCATTTTGTCAATGACCTTGTTTTTTCAATGAGCCTGAAATCAGATTGGAGAATTGTCTTTTTATTCTAATCTTTACCTGTTCTATTATAATAGAGATGGCAACTATTATTATTATTATTATTATTATTATTAGTAGTAGTAGTAGTAGTAGTAGTAGTAGTAGTAGTAGTAGTAGAAAGGCTATAGAAGTGTATTGGTATAAAGGTATTAGAAATTGAATATCATTTTTTTCCATTTATTTATTCCAATGTATTGCTGTGGATACCTATCTATACAAATTTAACTCGCGCTGTTATACGCGATTTGCAATTATTGTTATTAATATCATTATTACGCAAAAGAAATAAATTTAGTAATTTTTCTTAAATGGGAATATCCATTCCAACAAGAGGATGCCCTTCCATGCTATAACAGGATGCCAGAAAACTTTAAGTCTATCAATCAATCAATCGATGCTATTATGCAATTAGGAATAGACAGGAATTTCCACTCGTGGTCGTGTCTAGAATACAGGAAATTTCAAGGTCAACGGATCACTGTGAATTATTATTATTATTATTATTATTATTATTATTATTATTATTATTATTATTATTGTTACTTGCTAAGCTACAACCCTAGTTAGAAAAGCAGGATACTTTAAGCCCAGGGGTTCCAATAGGGAAAATAGCACACTAAGGAAAGGAAACGAGGAAATAAGAGAAGAAATTAACAATTAAAACAAAATATTTTAAGAACATTAACAGTATTAAAATAAATATCTCCTATATAAACTGTAAAAACTGTAACAAAATAAGAGGAAGAGGAATAAGATAAAATATTATACCCGAGTGTCCCCTCAAGCAAGAGAACTTTAACCCAAGACAGTGTAAGACCATGGTACAGAGGCTATGGCACTACCCAAGATTAGAGTACAATGGTTTGATTTTGCAGTGTCCTCCTAGAAGAGCTGCTTACCATAGCTGAAGAATCTCTTTTACCCTTACCAAGAGGAAAGTAGCCACTGAACAATTCCAGTGCAGTAGTTAACCCCTTTGGTGAAGAAGAGTTGTTTGGTATTCTCAGTGTTGTCAGATGTATGAGGACAGAGGAGAATATGTAAAGAATAGGCCAGACTATTCGGAATGTGTTTGTAGGGAAATGGGAAATGACCCGGAACCAGAGAGAAGGCTCCAATGTAGTACTGTCTGGCCAGTCAAAAGACCCATTAACTCTGTAGCGGTAGTATCTCAACGGCTCATAGCCGTGTCGAGAATGCAGGCAATTTCAGGGTTAACCTCAGATCACTGTAAATGCAGATATTAATAGGTTAACATTTCACGAGGGTTACCAATCAATATTGCCTCCCCATTTCTTAGGTTAATCCCTACTTCTCGCAGCTGGATTGTATCCAAAACAAGATTCTGAGCCGGCGTAACGCCATATTAATCTAAATACACGGAAAACAAGGTTTAAAGGCCGCTCATGAATGGCAGGGGTTAAGGACAGTGACATTGCTCTATCAAGCAGGACAATGCCCTACAGAGTGAACATATTACATATGATCAGCGCCCAAGCCCCCTCTCCACCCAAGCTAGCACCAAGGAGGGCCAATCAATGGTTGCTGATGACGCAGCAGATAGACCTATAAGCTCCCAAGGATGGTGAGGTTGCAGCGACCAAAGAAACTAACGTGTTTGAGCGGGACTGGAACCCCTAACTGGCAATCACCAGGCAAGGAAGCTACCATCAGGCCACCACAAATCGACGGGACAGATGCATAGCTATAAAGTGGCGATTATGGCCAGCTGTTTATCGAATCGATTCTATCCGACGACTGGTGGCTTCCAAGTTCACAGTTGACTACCTTCTGTAGGGCAACAAGGGTGCTATGGATTAACTGAGTATTCCCATATCGTCTGTTTAAAAGTCTATGGTCCATGGTCCTTCCTGCTTCTGGTTTCCAACGAGGAAAGTTGATTTGATCGGTGGTATAATTATTTGGCTTGGCAGCAATACAGGTCATCGGTGATCGCGCACGAATGGGGAAAAAATAGAGCATTTCAAAGGTTTGACTTAAACGCTGTTTTTTTAATTATTCAACCATCAGAAATATATGTTATTTTATGTGAATTATTCCTGAAGTAAAAGTGAAATCGTAATATATTTATTTTCAATTTTAATGCGAATTTCCTTTTGCGGGTGTCTATGAAAACATTTTCTGTTCTTTTCATGACTTGTAATCGTTGCTAAATGAGGTATATTACATTTACTAACTTCAGTGATATAAACTTTCCATTGCATAGGGCAGGGTATTAATGATATAATGACACATACATACACACATACATCATCATCATCATCAGCCGTTACTAATCTGTAGAAGTGATGAACAAAGACCTGAAATGCCCTTCCAATTGCGTCTGTTCACAGTCTTTCTATGCCAGTCCACATCAGCAAACTTTCTTAGTTCGTATCCATCGTCTTCTCTTCCTTCCCCTGCTTCTTTTGCAATCTCTCGGGACCCATTCTGTTATTCTTAATGGCCATCTATTGTCTGTCATTCTCATTATATGTCCTGCCTATGTCCATTTATTTTACTTATCATCTACTTTAGCTTGCTCCCTTATCCATGTTGCTCTTTTTCTGTCTCAGTGTTATTCCCATCATGGCTCTTTGAGTTGTAACTAGCTTATGTTTTAAGGCTTTAGTAAGTCTCCAAGTTTCAGATACACAAGTTAATACTGATTGGACCATCTGACTGAATATATTTCTTTTTTAAGAGACATTGGCATTTTAATTTTCATAATATCATTTTGTTTACCAAATGCTTTCCATTCCATGCTTATCAATCTTTCAATTTCGGTCTCGTGTCCTGGGGAAACACTTGCTGTCTGTCTTACGTACGTATGTTCATTAACAATCTCTAGAGGTTGGCCGTAACTCTTATTTGTTGTCTCTGCATTTTCATTCTACATTATCCTAGTTTTACTCATATTCATTTTCAGTCCTACATTTCTACTTTTTCGATTCAAATCTATAATCTTTTGTAATTCCTCCTATGATTCACTAAACACAGCTATGACATCCGCAAATCTCATATATATATATATATATATATATATATATATATATATATATATATATATATATATATATATATATATATATATATATATATATATATATATATAACGGATTTTGAGCGAAGCGAAAAATCTATTTTTGGGTGAGATAGCCATGTCGTCCTGATGGAAGTTCCTATAGGGTAGCTTCCTAGGGTATATTACAACTACGGCGATATTCCCAGAGAATTTACCTTAAGGTACCAGAATTCTAACTCCTGGAGCGAGTATCCCTCGTGAAAGGGATATCGCGACATATCAGAGGACGTATTCTAGACACGTCACATGGCAATCTACGACCTGAACAGAGATTCGTCTCGTAGGAGGGAGATTGACGAGATACAAATTCGGGAAAGAAAAAGGGGAGCCGCTCCCAAGGCTTCCCTATCCCCCGATTCGTATGCGTGCCTGGCGCCAATCCTGGCGCCATCTGTATTTCTTGTAGCGTACACGAGGTGCTACAGATACTGTATGTAGGGAGGGGTCCTACAGCCCTTTCTTAGAAAGGCAAGGGCGGGTCCATCAGGACGACATGGCTATCTCACCCAAAAATAGATTTTTCGCTTCGCTCAAAATCCGTTTTTTGGGCTCAAGCCATGTCGTCCTGATGGAAGTGTACCAGAGCATTACTGTATCTGTGGATTCTCAGAACGTGCCGTACTCCCCGGAGATATTTATTCCCGGTCGACTAGACCTAGAGACCTAAGATGTTACCGTTATACATCTTTTCAACTAACTATAAACTATGTTAGAGCTTCCTGCCCCCTACAGGGAAGAGTCCTACTAGACTCTGGAAAGTCTCGAAGAGTACATATATCTATGTATGAATACCAGGCAAGCTAATATAGTGGTCTCGCCCTATATTAAGTAAAGCATAGTTTGTATAGAACCACTGCGTCAATATATTGACCAGTCATCCGCACAATACTTGTATTGGACAAAGGTTTATATCCGCATAGGAAGAAACTAATAAAACCGCCCTCGTCCCTTTATGGGACGGAGTCCTCCCATTAGGGGACTTACATAAACCAATGCAACATAGCTTGCAAAACAGAACAATTCTATCAGAATTATCCCAGATAAGATACATAGAATTAAAATGCTCAATTATACCAATAAATTGACACAGGTGAAAGAGACGCAAGGTTCTCAAGAACAAGTTTATTGACAGATAATAAACAGACAGGTTAACAACAAATATATATATTTATATAAAAGAGGGTAACCCAAAACTTTAAGCATAAGTATGATAGTAAACAGAACTTGTTTATCTGAAAGAAAAACCATTAAACACCACTTTAATGAGATACCAAGGTATCAAGTCATAAAAAATCTGTATTACAAATCAATCACATTAGCGTTAGAAACGCTTGGCACACATGTCTGAACTTATGCAAGGTTCACCTTTGAAGGAAGGAACAGTCTATATGGGCACTTGGTGCCCTCATTTAGTTTGTAGTACAGTATGTACCTACACACTCACCCTGGACTTAATCGTCCCAATTAAGACCACTGTTCCTTGTAGAGTTAAACAGTAGGGTTAACTACACGACCCACTGCTACCACAGATCTCTTAAGTTCCTCTACTTGCTTCGCATAGTGGCGAAAGAACACCCTGGAAGACTTCCAGCCCGTGTATGAACGGAGATGTTCAAAATCCATACAATTAAAGAAATTTAGGGATGAGGCAACTTTCCTCGGATCGTGACCTGCGGGTGTACTGTCAGGATCCGCTCTGCGAATAAAATATGTCATTTTCGCTCTGAGTTGATTCAGAGATAAATTTGAGCCTGATGTTTCTCCCCTGAATAGTTGACTACCCTTGAAGTCTGAAGTTCTACGAAGATAGACCTTTAGGCATTCTACTGGACATAGAGATGCATCTTCTTTCAGAGGACAGATTCTCCAGGGACCCCACCTGTTGGTGGGTAACTCATTCTTGGCGAGAAACGTAGGATCCGGAAACAGGTTCAGCTCCCCCCCATCCAGGAACTGAACACGACCTGCCTCTCTCGAGAGGGCTACGATCTCACTAACCCTGGCCCCGGACGCGAGTGCAAATAGGAAAATAACTTTTTGCGTCAAATCCTTTAACGCACATTCTTCATTGCTCAACAAGGAGGCGAAATGAAGAACTTTGTCTAAAGACCATGAGATGGGCTTTGGAGGTGCTGAAGGTCTGAGCCTAGCGCAGGCTTTCGGAACTTTATTAAAGATCTCGTTACCTAGGTCGATCTGGAAGGCAAATAAAATGGGTCTCATCAAAGCCGATTTACACACTGAAATCGTGTTAGCTGCCAATCCTTGGCCATGGAGGTGGATGAAGAAAGATAAGCAGAAATCTGTTGAGATCTCCTGCGGATTCTTTGCCTTTACAAAGGCCACCCATTTTCTCCAAGATGACTCATATTGCCTTCTAGTCGATTTGCACTTGTATTCCTCTAGGAAGTCTATGCTGGCTTTCGAAATCCCGAAGCGCTTTCTCACCGCTAGGGCGAGAAAATCATGAGCTGCAGGGTCTGGGTTTTCTGTAATGAAGCGCAGACAGTCGACTTCTGGACTTGCTGGGTCAGAACTGGATGTGGTAGCGGCACGAACTTCATCTGTAGTTCCAACGCCAAGGGGAACCACATGCTGTTCGCCCACTTGTGGGCCACTATTGCCGCTACCCCCTTGAAGGATCTCAGTTTGTTGAGGACCCTCAACAGAAGGTTGTGAGGAGGGAACAGATAAATCCTGGACCATCTGTTCCAGTCGAGGGACATTGCGTCCACTGCTTCCGCTAAGGGGTCCTCGTACGGGGACACGTACAGGGGCAACTTCTTGTTGTCTTTCGTCGCAAAGAGGTCTATTTGCAGTTCTGGGACTTGATTCAGAATGAAGGAAAATGATCCTGCGTCTAAGGACCATTCCGACTCTATCGGTGTGAACCTGGATAGAGCGTCCGCTGTCACATTGCGGACTCCTTGAAGGTGAACTGCCGACAGGTACCACTTCTTCTTTTCCGCCAATCGGAAAATGGCTAACATCACTTGGTTGAGAGGTGGTGACCTCGACCCTTGTCGATTCAAGCATCTCACAACCACCTCGCTGTCTGTCACCAATCTTATGTGGATCGAGTGACGCGGGGAGACTTTCTTTAAGGTAAGGAGCACTGCCATAGCTTCTAGAAAGTTTATATGAAAGGTCCTGAATAGCTTGGACCAAGTCCCCTGGACTTTTTTCCGATGAGAGTGACCTCCCCATCCCTCCTTTGAGGCGTCTGAGTGAATCGTCAACGACGGGGGAGGTGGCTGAAGAAGAACAGACTTCTTTAGATGTCTGGCTTGGGACCAAGGTCTGAGAAGAGTACGTAGCCGAGGCGGCACTGGTCTTCTCAGGTCTCTTCGCGCGTTTGATGCATACCTTCTCCAAACTCCGGTTGCATCCTTTAGCTGTGCTCTTAGCACTGGGTCTGTCACTGAAGCAAACTGGAGAGAGCCTAGTACCCTCTCCTGTTCGCGTCTTGATATCCTTTCGGAATCTAGAAGTCTCTTGACAGAGCCCGCTATCTCCTTCCTTTTCTTCATTGGGATGGAGAAACTGTGTGACAAAAGGTCCCAGTGGATTCCCAGCCACTGGAACTTTTGGGATGGAGAAAGTCGAGACTTTTTCTTGTTGATCTTGAAGCCTAGGTACTCTAGGAACTGGATCACCTGACTGGAAGCTTGCAAGCATTCGGTCTCGGATGCTGCCCACACCAGCCAGTCGTCCAGGTAGGCTACTACCTGAATTCCCTTTAGGCGTAATTGTTTGAGAGCTGCGCTCGCAAGCTTCGTGAAAATCCTTGGGGCTATGTTTAGCCCGAATGGCATGGCTCTGAAGGCGTACAGTTTCCGTTGTAGCCTGAACCCTAGGTAGGGGGAGAGTCGACGGCTGATTGGAATGTGCCAATAGGCGTCTGACAAGTCTATAGAGACTGAGTATGCCCTCTTGGGCAGTAAGGTCCTTATGTGTTGTAGTGTTAGCATCTTGAATTTGCAATTCACTATGAACTTGTTGAGTGGTGACAAGTCCAGAATGACTCTGAGCTTTTCCGAGTCTTTCTTGGGAACACAAAACAGCCTCCCTTGGAATTTGATGGACTTCACCTTTCGGATCACATTTTTCTCCAACAGTTCTTGAACGTACTCCTCCAAAATGGGGGTGGAGTGTTGGAAAAACCGAAGGCATGGGGGTGGAGTGCTGTACCAGCTCCAACCCAGTCCATTCTTGAGTAGGCTTTGGGCCCAGGGATCGAAGGTCCAGCGATCCCAAAATTTCATTAGTCTCCCTCCTACCGGTATCATTTCACTTGGACTGCCGTCCTGAGGTCTTGCCTCCCTGACCACGACCACCTCTGAATCCCCTTCCCCTTGAGGGGCGCCTAGACGAGCCTCTGGCTGCTCCTCTAGGTTTTGCACGAAAGGAAGAAGACTGTCCTTCGAACGTTGGGGCGAATGTGGTTGACTGACCTGGCACCGCCTGGGGTACCCACTGAAAGGCAGTCGGGGTTTGTGCCACCATCTGGGGCACTGGAGGCAAAGGCAATTGCAGTTGCTGTTGCTGTCTATAAGGCTTGGCTGGCCGAGATGGTAGCCTAGTCTTCATATTCTTCCTCTTTGGTTGAGGACCCTCATCCGGGGAAGATTTTCTTTTGATAGCCAGGCCCCACTTCTGGAGAAGATTTCTATTCTCCACGGCGGCCTTATCAACAACCTCTTTGACCACATCGGTAGGGAAAAGGTCTTTTCCCCAAATGTTGGAGGAGATTAGCTTCCTTGGCTCGTGTCTCACCGAAGCCCCGGTGAACACGAACTCCCTGCAAGCTCTCCTTGCCTTGACGAAGCTATAAAGGTCCTTCGTCACTGTGGCTAAGTGAGACTTAGCCACTACCATGAACATTTCATGGACCTTGGGGTCACTTGCCATCGTCTCGAGAGTAGTCTGATGAGACATTGAGGCAGCCAGTCTTTCTTTTGTCTCGAACTCTCTTCGTAAAAGAGATTCGGACAGCTTGGGGAGGTCCTCGCCGAATTGCCGTCCGGCAATATCAGCCTCCAACTTTCCCACTGAGAATGTCAGATGGACATCCTTCCAGTCTTTGTGGTCCATAGGTAGAGCCAGCGACAAGGGTTTACACTCCTCCAGGGAGGGGCAAGGCTTGCCGGCCTCGACTGCCTTTAGGACAGCCGCAAACCCTTTCTGTAAAAAGGGGAAGGCTCTATCAGGAGAGGACACAAACGAAGGGAGCTTCTTGCTCAATGCAGCTACCTTCGAATTCGAGAAGCCCCTCTCTTTCATCGAGGATGAAAGTAGGGCTTGAGCCTTAGCGTGGTCCATAACAATGACCTCCTTCGGCTCTGTCTCCTCCCTTGAAGCTGGTTCTTTTCTCAGCCGGACATAGCAGTCCGGATATGAAGCCTTGCTGGGCCAGAATTCTACCTCCTCTAGGGGAACTGAACCCAGCTTATCCGAAATGACGATCTTTCCAGTCGTCATCGGCATGTGCTCAGCATACCTCCATGGGTTAGCATCTGAGCATATGGGAAGGTCTTTCACATTGAGCCTTTTCCGGGGCCCATGTGATTCTGCCAGGGACTGCATACGCAGTTCCATTGCAGCCGCCTTCTCCTGATTCTCCTTCTGCATTTGTTGGATCATTCCAACAATCGAAGAGAGGGCCTGTCCCAGTTCTACTGGGAGGCCAGCCGATGTTGAGGGGATAGGCTCCGGCATCTGAACCGGAGTAGCCGACACCTCGTCGACCTCATCCTCTACGACATCCGGGGTTTGAACTTGATCCTGACCTTCTGCCAGGAGGTCTTCTTCCAAACGATCGTCCAGGTCAGACATCCTGTCACACAACTGGATGTCTTGCATCGCATCTGCGACTTCCTCGTCCACCTGGACTTGATCTTGAAGGATCTCCTCTTGAGGCTGGGGAATCACTGCCTCTGCTGATGCCTGGGGAAAAAGATACGCCCTCATCTTCTCACTTGGAAGATAAGGGCCAGAGGTGTTCTTCTTGAAGCCCCTTACCCAAGTACGAAGCTTTTCCCTAGCTCTATCCCTTGATTCCGCCGTTCTAGGGGAATCAAAAGCCTCAGTAATCAGGTTAGTGCATACAGTACATACCTGAGGGTCCCAATACTGGAGATCATCCTTGGAGACAGCGCATGCTGCGTGTCTCCTACAACACTCATGTCCGCAGAGGTTCTTGCTGCGGACATTGCAGAAAACATTTCCGCACTTCGGAGGGTCCTCCTGTAAAGAGAAGAAATTTCCATGAGTATCAAGTGAACTATGTATCACTGGATATGCATAGTATAGCATAACAATTCATAAATGAAAGACACACACTTGTGTTTCCCTCACAACCCATTGTTGCCGCCTTCCAGATAATAAAATCAAAAATGGTTTATCTCTACTAGAGTAACCAATGCAAGGTTTCCATAGGAAACAGGTGGAGCTCACACCTAGGCAATGATTTTAAAAATCCTGGATAATAGACGGGGAAGAACTCTGCTTCCTGTCTGAGGGCAACAGCAAAGGGCTGTGTAGGAAAACACAATAGTGTTAGAAGATACAGTGCTGTACCTAAACTTTTACTATAGTTTTCTTCTTACTGTATATGCTATACAGAAGAATACTAGTACAGTATAGGAGGATGTGTGCCGGCCTGCCTTTGCCGGCCGGCACACACCACAATTAGCTTTAAAGTATACTACTTAACAGCTATAGGGCGGCAGCCCTCTGGTTCAAATGCCTGTGCCGGCGGCAGCAGCTGCCGGCCAGCAACAGCCAGTGTTGGCCGGCAATGATTGCCGGCCAGCAACTACACAAGGTAGTACCCAGCTGCCGGCCACACTCTTGGTGACCGGCAGACAAGGACTGACATAAGCCGGCCGGCAAAGGTACAAGACCGATGCCAGCCGGCAGCAAAAGAACCAGAAGACTACACCTGCCCGGCTGCCGGCCTCATAGGCCGGCTGCCGGGACAGGTACAGCACTAGAAGAAAATAGAATGGATGCCGGGATAAGAGTGTACACAACCCCCCAAGCCCGGCAACCGAAAGAGTGCATATAAGGAAGGGGAGAAACTTAATTCAGGCTTCCTTGACCAATGCCGTCCGGCTCTGCCGGCAGGCATGGATGAGAGACCAAGAGAGGTCCGGGCAGCACTCGAAAACATAAGACCCTTGCCGTCCAGCGTCTCTGCCGGCCGGCAATGGGCTTAGTCAATCCATATCCCAACCTATACTAGGTCCAGAAGTAGAATGACATATGGTACAGTAATACCCCTGCCGGCCAGCTCTGCCGGCCGGCAAGGTACAGTACAGTAATGGCTAGGCCATTACGGAGATAGAGGGGGAAGGGACAAGAGGGTCCTGCCAACCTTGCTTTAGTGACAGATCACCCGCAGCCAAGAACTCTGTCTTAGCCTAAGGGAGATCTAAGGGAAAGGGCCAGCGCAGTAGTATAATACCTGCCAGCTTCCAAAGCACCAAAGCAAGGAAGGCGTTGCAACTCCCAAGGGAAGATTTATCCTCCCCGAGAACAGCAACAGGACTTAGTCTGGTCGATCACACAAGAAGGAATCATAACTACAGAAACCTTCGACAGTGACCTAAGGGAGCTCAGCTCCCTTTGTAAGTGTTAGGTCAGCGAGGGAGACTCTGCCCCAAGCCAAACAACACGGACTCAGACTAAAAACTCTGTTGTTCTGTCCCTCTTTGAACCAGACTCTGCTGGAACAGGAAGGTACAGTAACACCCTAGTATAGTTTTATCGAAAATAAATGCGGAAAAAACCACTTAGGGATAAGCCCAAGGCTTAAACAGAGGGAAAGGGATTGCATACCTTCTCCGAAGAAAAGAAAGCAACCGGGGAGTATAATAAAGTATACTAAGGCTCCATAAGCAATTAGCCTAGGCACCAAGAGAATCGATTACCTAATTCACCGAAACTCTCACGTATACAATCTTGGAAATATTCCACACAGTCTAAAATGTATAAAATATAGCCTAAAGCTTCAATAAAATTTTAATTACACTCGGAAAAACCATAATCATGCATTAAGTACTAGGACCAAACGACTAGGCTACATGGCCTAGCGTAGGCCAGAATGGCGAATACTTCGCCAAATAATACTAAGCACGAAAGGAAATCCTATGTAAAGCTAAATAGCTAAATTTTATTAAGCAAAACAACCAGGAATGTCACTCTGACTAACTAATTTATACCTAGCGAGTGACAGTGTCCAGGACACCTCTGGTAGGCTACGGCTCTTGTATCAAAGATTAATCCTATTAATCACTCAAAATTTTACCAAGAGCCTACATTTATACATAACAGACACTATACTCAACTTATCCGAGGTCAACGAAGACGAAGAAGCCATGAAAAGCTGAATAAATCCAAGATTTGAGAGAAAAACAGGAAAAAACACCGAGTTGTTAAGCTACGCAAAAAGGAATACAGATGGCGCCAGGATTGGCGCCAGGCACGCATACGAATCGGGGGATAGGGAAGCCTTGGGAGCGGCTCCCCTTTTTCTTTCCCGAATTCGTATCTCGTCAATCTCCCTCCTACGAGACGAATCTCTGTTCAGGTCGTAGATTGCCATGTGACGTGTCTAGAATACGTCCTCTGATATGTCGCGATATCCCTTTCACGAGGGATACTCGCTCCAGGAGTTAGAATTCTGGTACCTTAAGGTAAATTCTCTGGGAATATCGCCGTAGTTGTAATATACCCTAGGAAGCTACCCTATAGGAACTTCCATCAGGACGACATGGCTTGAGCCCAAAAATATATATATATACAGAGAGAGAGAGAGAGAGAGAGAGAGAGAGAGAGAGAGAGAGAGAGAGAGAGAGAGAGATAGGGCCTTGCAGGCGGAATAATAAGTGCTGCATATAAATAGTCAATAATACAACATCCTATACTCATCATTTTATATAAAGATTAGTAATAAAAACACATGTCTAAAACGCCCAATAATTTTTTTCTTTTATTATAAAATACACATATACAATATTACAATTTATAACAAATATACATCCTCGTATATTTACATGAATATTTTTTTTTGTATTTTACATATACTGTATTTACAATTGCAATTTTGACTATTTATCTAAATATGTTTTTAAATAAGGTATATATTGACTCGTGAATGCCTTTTTTGATAGAAGTAAAACCAAAAATAAAAAACTTTAAGATCATTCGCATTTTCCTCAAAGAGGAATCAAATACCTGAGAGATTGCTGAAGCGCTATTCCTAATGTTATTACAGATAATGGCTGTCTTCCTGCGATATCATTAGAAAGAAAGAATTTACCGTGATTACGATTCTTACGTTATCGTGTACGTTGCTTGTTTATTGTCACAATAGTAATTGTCTGTCTTGGAAAGCTTTTTTTTCTTTTTATAGTAGTAATAATTGGCCATCAGATTTTTCCTGTGGTTTAAGTGCTCGTGATGAGTAGAGTAGAAGCGTAAGTAATTGTTGATAACTATGTGTGTGTATATATATATATATATATATATATATATATATATATATATATATATATATATATATATATATATATATATATATATATATATATAAATGCGTAAAAATCACAGGAAAACGTGATGCTCAGATGCAGAAGAACCACGGGGAAAATGAAAATACGAAATATACGATTAAGTCCTGACTAGTTTCGTGATACTTCTTCAGAGGACTGAAGAAGTATCACGAAATTAGTTAGGACTTAATTGTATATTTCATATTTTAATTTTCCCGGTGGTTCTCCTGCATATATATATATATATATATATATATATATATATATATATATATATATATATATATATATATATATATATATATATACACACATATATATACACATATATATACACACACATATATATATATACACACACATATATATATATACATATATATATATATATATATATATATATATATATATATATATATATATACACACACATATATATATATATATATATATATATATATATATATATATATATATATATATGCAGGAGAACCACCGGGAAAATTAAAATATGAAATATACAATTAAGTCCTAACTAATTTCGTGATACTTCTTCAGTCCTCTGAAGAAGTATCACGAAACTAGTCAGGACTTAATCGTATATTTCGTATTTTCATTTTCCCCGTGGTTCTTCTGCATCTGAGCATCACGTTTTCCTGTGATTTTTACGCATTTATATATATATATATATATATATATATATATATATATATATATATATATATATATATATATATATATATATATATTCGACAATGACGTTTTTTCATCATTTATGCAACCAACTACAGATGAGCAATTTTATCAATCAATGATGATCAGACAAGGAGACAAGATTTGCTAACAAAAGGGGAGATTCATAATGAGACGAAATGTAACTATTCTTTGCATTTTCGAGGATTTCCGTAATCACACGGTAATCTTGCCAAAACGTCTTGACGTAGCAAACCATTAAAGGGAAATTGAAAGGAAAATATCTCACGACAACCCTTTTTTGTCATTCTACCATTATGCATTACAATTATATCTAGGGTTATGGTGGCCGATGTGGTAACGTCCCTGACTGGTGAACGCCAGACTGGGGTTCGAGTCCCGCTCAAACTCGTTAGTTTATTTGGAAGCTTCAACCTCACTATCCTATTGTCCATTTCTTTTATCGATGCAGATTTGCACCGACTCGCAGCGGTGTCCTTTTAGCTCGGAAAATTTTCCTGATCGCTGATTGGTTAGAATTATCTCATCCAACCAATCAGCGATCAGGAAACTTTTCCGAGCTAAAGGGGCACCGCTGCGAGTCGGTGCAAATCTGCATCGCTAAAAGAAATTGACTATAGTGAGCTAAGGATGGGGTGCTTGGGGTAGCCTATAGGTCTATCTGCTGAGTCATCAGCAGCCATTGCTTGGCCCCCCTTGGTCTTAGCTTGGGTGGAGAGGGGGCTTGGGCGCTGATCATATGTTAATATGATCAGTCTATAGGTCATTGTACTGCTCGATAGGGCAATGTCGCTGTCCCTTGCCTCTGCCATTCATAAACGGTATTTAAACCTTAAACCTAAATGTATCAACCACATTTATTCTCTTATCCTCCATACTGACATTCACCTCCATCATGCTGGCTTTCATTTATCGTCAATACATTACTATTACTAAGTTTAAATTATCTTAACTGACAAAATCTTTCATGCCTTTGCCAGTCCCTGCAATTTCTCTTCACTTTCTCCTATCAACACTGTATCATCTGAACAATCAACTAATCTAAAACCACTGAATCTCATAGGGCTCATTCACAGGTTCAGGTTCGGGGGTGAGGCATAGCCTTTGCAACGGCGCCTCGGATTATCTTCTTATATTGTTTTGTCTTTTCATCCACATCAGGTTTAATACTTTTTTTCTTTCCTATATTTGTTTCACTAAATAGAAATAATATTCCTATTTTCTTTATGTCTTCCTCATATGGTTTTTGAAGCTCAATTATTCCATTCCTTTCTTTTCTATAGTCTGTACATAGACCACCATTTTAAAAATAAAAGTGTCCATCCAAAAGGAAAATTCCCAGTTTTCAACTTCCTGGTAGACTTCAGTATCGTGTCTCTTGAATCATTTCATAATTTCAATTGTATGTATGCATTTAGGTAACAGAGATTATATTTTGTATGTGTGTGTGTAAGACGAGGATTAGCGAACAGTACATATGGGCCATCGATAGGCAAGAAGATAAAAGATTATGATCCGAGGATCAGAAGATTCGCTGAAAAAAAGGTTGTTAAATTAATATACAAGATCATTATTATTATTATTATTGTTGTTGTTGTTGTTCTAGCTAAGCTACAACCTTAATTGGACAAACAGGATGCTATAAGCCCAAGGGGTCCAAGAGGGGAAGTAGTCCAGTGAAAAAAGGAAATAAGGAAACAGGGAGAATAATGTGCCTGAGTGTACCCTCAAGCAAGCTAATTCTACCCCAAGACCGTGGAAGACCATGATACAGAGGCTATGGCACTACCCAAGACTAGACAACAATGGGTAGATTTTTTTTGTGTGTTTCTCCTAGAAGAGCTGCTTACCGTAACTAAGGATAATGATTAGAAGGATTCTCACTCCGCTGGATCCCAAAATTCTCTAAATAATCCTATTCCCTCGATTTTATCTCAATATACAGCAAGACTCGTCCTAGTTGAGAGTTATGGGGTCCTTTGACTGGCCAGAAAGTACTACATTGGATCCTTCTCTCTGGTTACAGTTCATTTTCCCTTTGCCTACACATACACCGAATATTCTGGCCTATTCTTTACACATTCTCCTCTGTCCTCATACTCCTGACAACACTGAGATTGCCAAACAATTCTCCTTCACCCAAGGGGTTAACTATTGCACTGTAATTGTTCAGTGGCTACTTTCCTCTTGTTATGGATAGAAAAGACTCTTTACCTATGGTGAACAGCTTTTTTAGAAGGACTCTCCAAAATCAAAGTGTTGTTCTCTAGTCTTGGGTAGTGCCATAGCCTCTGTACCATGGTCTTCCACTGTCTTGGGTTAGAGTTCTCTTTCTTGAAGGTACACTCGGGCACACTATTCTATCTTATTTCTCTTCCTCCAGTTTTTTCAAGTTTTTATAGTTTGTATAAGAAATATTTATTTTAACAT
>NC_090754.1:78580050-78590050 GCF_036898095.1 Palaemon carinicauda
TTCACCAAGAAAATGCCTTACTCACTCATGCATAGAAATTTCAAAATAAACTGGCTGTCGAAGATGTATTTCATAAAAGATGAAAGTAATGAGGCAACACAACCACAAGATGTCTCTAGACGGACTTCGAGAGGCGAAAGTAGTGGTACATTAGTGTGCGCGCGTGCGTGTGCGCGTACTGCATGTGCGCGCAAGTGCGTGTGCGGTTTGGAAAGATTAACAAATTGGGAGTTAACCATTTACCATTCTCGTTGACGTACCGTATGAATATAAGGAACTCTGCGAATAATTGTATCAATAATCGTGGCCAGTCTCTCTCTCTCTCTCTCTCTCTCTCTCTCTCTCTCTCTCACACACACACACACACACACAGAAAATTGGATTAACTTTAAGAAATGTACTAATCAGGTTAATAAGTGAAATTGAACAGATGAGACGAAATAGTATAAAATATTGTTAGAAAAAGTAAAATAAAATATCACATTTATTAAATTTTTATTCGTTCCTAACGAAGGTGGTGAATACATTTAAAGGTTTAAATGTCGCTCATGAATGGCAGAGGCAAGGGTCAGTGACATTGCCCTATCAAGCAGGACAATGCCCTAGAGAGTGACCATTTTACATATAATCAACGCCCAAGGCCTCCCTCTCCACCCAAACTAGGACCAAGGAGGGCCAGGCAATGGTTGCTGATAGCTCAGCAGATAGACCTATAGGCTCCTCCAAACCCCCATCCTTAGCTCACAAGGATGGTGAGGCTGCAGCGACCAAAGGAACTAACTAGTTTGGGTGAGACTCGAACCGCAGTCTGGCAATCCCCAGGCAATCATGCTTCCACTAGGCCACCATTAACTTGAATATTTGGGCTGTTGAGAAAATACACCGTTGCTTCAGAAACCTGTGGAAAGTCGTTCATTGCATAGATTTTTTTTTCTTTTTAACTTTGATAATCATCTTATATTGAACAGTTATCTTATCATTATCACGATAACGCATTTGCACTCTCCAAAATAACACCATCTTTCCCACCGTTATCCCTAAATTAAGGGGTCGGTTGCCTGATGCTACCTCTCCAGTGCCTTCTAACGAAATAACATAGTGTAGGATAAATAGAGGAAAGAGGAATGTGTATATAAAAAGGCAATTACTATTTAAGACGCGTTCATATACTGTAGGTGTCTAATATTGTGGTTCATGCATATAAATTAATCATGCCAGTGTAATATTTAACATGCCTTATTGCACGAGATAAAAAGAAAAGGGTTGTGGTAGCCTATTGGAAACCTCCTTGCCTGGTGATCTGTTGGACTGGGGTTGGAGACCCGCTCAAACTACATAGTTTCTTGTAGTGTCTGCAACCCCGCCATCGTTGTGAGCTAAGGATGGGGGTTTTTGGGGAGCCTATAGGGTTACCTGCTACTAAGTCATCAGCAGCTATTACCTGGCCCTTCCTGGTCCTAGCTTGGGTGGAGAGGGGTCTTGGGTGTTGATCATATATATATATATATATATGTGTGTGTGTGTGTGTGTGTGTATATATATATATATATATATGGTCAGTCTCATGGGCATTGTTACTGTCGCTTGCCTTTTGCCATTCATGAGCGACCGTTAAAAGGAAAGAAAACCTGACAAATTAAAAAGTTCAAAATACCTATGAAAAGGGTAAATTTAATAGTTCCTGTTATTAAACTAACGTCATTTTATAGAATAATTTATAGCCTTTTTAGCTCTTTTCAAGCCTTTTTAGTACTCAACTTGCCTATCCATAGCATTTTTCGCACTTTTCTAACCTTTTTATAGTTTATAGCACTTTTCCAGAAGGCTATTAATAAATAACAAACACACTCGTATACACAGTACAAGGACATAGCATTTGGTGTCACTTGGTAACATTAAAAAAGGTAAGAAATGTGCAACCTTCAAAGTGTTCCAACAATCTAATCACGTTGATCCAGTCATAAGATTCTCCTTTGGGAAAATTGAGTAAAATTCGTATAATAGCATTTTGCGCAGTTTTGTTAACAAACAGACAAACGAACAATCCGAACCCAAAACACAGCTGCCTTGGTAGAAATATTAAAGTTTCATAACAAATATATATATATATATATATATATATATATATAAATGTATAAAAAAAGCTCCTAGAGTGCAGACCTTCGCCACGGCAGTTTATTTTTCGAAACCTGCTTGCCTTTCTCAGAATCAATTTAGACCATAGGAGTTAATTTGGTAGACGTTTTGTTCGACCTTGACCTTTGACCTAGGACTTTCAAAACTGAATCACTTCAAAGTCTCAACATAAGAATTAATCCTTAGAAGTGTCACTACTCTATGAGTGAAATTGTGGCCGGGAAGTTGTTTACAAACAAACAAACAGACAAACAGGGGTGAAAACATAACCTCTTCCCAACTTCGTCGGCGGGATTAGCAATGGAAAACCGATATCTTGACAGACAATGTGATTTGACGATAAAGCTCTTCTCTCAGACTACACATACACCGAGTTGTCTGATATATTCCTTTCACATTCTGCTCTTTCCTCATTCATATGGCAACACTAGATATACTACACCTTACACTCACTAACTGGATAGCAGACTATACCTCACGTAAATAGTTCCTCGTTTAGGACACTACGAAATCAAGAGAATTTTCTTTACTCTTGGATCATGCCATGTTCATTGTGGTAAGTTCGCCTTACACTCAAGAAGCCTTTGCCGTTAATATTAACAGTGATAATTGTAATCAGATAAGAGGCAAATCACCCAATTTATTATAATGATCTTGACAACATTTCTTTTAATTCATGGTGTTTAAAAATTATCACAAGAGTTGAATCAGTCCATTTGTTTAATAAATTGGCACTATTTCTCGTTATTTACGAACAATAGAAAAAACTGCTCTTTGCTGACAGGACAATCTTGAATGTGTAAGCTCATCTCAGAGCGATTGCTTGCAGAGACGAGAGATGCTCTATGTGCAACTGACATTTCAATATTTGCTGTTGTTGCGTATTCGTTTGCATCTCTCTCTCTCTCTCTCTCTCTCTCTCTCTCTCTCTCTCTCCATACTCGACAACTAAGCGGACAGTTAATAGAGGCATTCAAAATTCTTAAAGGAATAACATATGTTGATTACAACAATCTATTCACGTTTAGCACAAAGCAGTCCCGAGGTAACGGATACAAACTGGAATTGAAAAGATACACCACCACTCAATGTGGCAATTTCTTTACATACAAAATAGCAAATACCTGGAATAGACTTCCAGTGGATGTAGTAAACAGTAACAAGGTAAACGAGTTCAAGAATAAGTTAGACCAGATCATAAGAACTCTCTAAAATGGAGTCACCGCGGATGGAATAAAAAGTCTTTGAGATATCCTAAATCCTTGTAACACTCTCTCTCTCTCTCTCTCTCTCTCTCTCTCTCTCTCTAGGAAGTCTTTTATATTCCTCATCTGCTCTGTGTGTTTACCCAACTGTATCGTTGTGTAGCTTCGTATGTTTTGATCATCACCACAACAAAAACACTGAAATGATAATAGTTCAGCCTGACCTCGATTGCCATCTGAATGCAATTAGGACTGTGAGGCTGCCATTGAATATCTTCATTTTATTGTTTGTGTAGAATAATTCTCAACGTCTAAGGAATAATAGCAAGGCTTGGCCTTATTCATATGGATGCTTTTACAATGGGTACTGGGAATGTTTTTTTTATCAAATACAATTGGATGTTGTTTTGATGATATTTATAGTGACATTTATGTACATACATATGTAACGCACGCACACACACACACACACACATATATATATATATATATATGTGTGTGTGTGTGTGTGTGTGTGTGTGTGTGGGTTTTTTTCCAAAAGGCCCATATAAGAAACAAAGGAAATATAAATAAATAGATCACTATATTTTGACCAATAAACATTGGCCCTCTTCAATTAAAAATGAGGAATAGGGTGTTCCCAATTGTCCTATGGTTGTGTTAAGTGCTTGGAGGATTAGCCAAATTTAATTGCATTCAATTACATTTAATTATATCCCAAAAATGGGAAGTGGTACTGCCTCCACTGAAACCACTAATATGGCTGCAGTAACTCCTCAGAAGTTTTTTTTTTTTTTTTTTTTTTTCTTTTTTTTTGAGGGTTTTTCTTTATCTAAATAAAAAAAAAGTAGATATGTTATCTGGGGGACTCTAACATGACATATCCTAATATCATTTCCGATTATTCTTTCGTCTTCAGATTATTTGCTTGTTCATTCTCACGCCGCTACTGAAAAGTGGCGCTGTCGTCGTTCATAAAACGTCTTGCACTCACCTTTTAACCACCTTCTTTACCTTCGTTCCTCTTTCTTATTTTCCATGTTACTCTCCAACCTATTCTGTACAACTACAACTGAAAGGATTTTCCTCCTGTTGAACTTTGGCACACTCGGGCACACTATTCTATTTAATTTCTCTTCCTCGTGTTTTGTTAAATTTTTTATTGTTTATGTAGTATATATTTATTTTAATGTTACTGTTCTTGAAATATTTTATTTCTATTTTTTCCTTTCCTCACTGAGCTATTTTCCCTGTCTGGGCCCCTAGGCTTATAGCATCCAGCCTTTCCTACTAGGGTTGTAGCTTAGCGAGTAATAATAATAATAATAGTAATAAAAATAATAATAGTAATAAAAATAATAATAATGATAATAATAATAATAATAATAATAATAATAATAATAATAATAATAATAAAAGGCCCTTCCGGTCCAATTCCGGGCTATAGGGTCATCATAATCTATCTTATGTATTTATTAATTTTAATTTATCTTTTGTATTTATTAATTTATCCAATTTCTATTTGATTTTATAATGTATTTCCGCCAATCGTTTCTATTGGATTAAGAAAAAAAAAAACAGTACGTACCTGGGAATGTGTGCTGATAACATCTCTATTTCCTTAACAGTCAACACTCTAAGGAGTCTAAGCCCTAATCAGATCTAACATTGCTTAATTAAGCCGCTTGAGCAACCCCTGGTGGTAGAGCATATACCCCTGTGTATAAATGTTTACAGATGCTAAGTTGTGGAATGATCTTCCTAATCAGGTAGTTGAATCGGTGGAACTTCAAAAGTTCAAAGTTGTGGCCAATGTTGAACAGCCTTACACAAGTTTCTTTTATAGTTTATTTATTAAAGATCTATTGTAATGTTACTGTTCTTGAAATGTGTTATTTTAATTGTTCATTAGTTACTTCTCCTGAAGTTTATTTGTTTTCCTTATTTCCTTTCCTCAAAGCGCTATTTTTCCCTTTTGGAGCCCTTCGGCTTATAACATCCTACTTTTTCAACATGGGTTGTAGCTTAGATATAATAATAATAATAATAATAATAATAATAATAATAATAATAAGTGACATGGGGCTGAAAAATTGCACAGAATACACCAGTGAAAGGAAACTGATATATAGACAATCTTATGTCAAGTGTTGCCTGGAGTTCATATGGGATTACACAGGCAAGAAGACGTACGACCTTGTCTTTAGGCTTTGAGTGCACAAAGACTGACACCGCAAAATAAGGCTTTGCTTTTTCATGGATGACAACAGTTTTCTCATCATAAGTAGGGCTGATTTCTTTCAATGTTGTTAGTGTTCTCGAAATATTTTATATTGTTAATTACTTCTCTTGTAGTTTCCTTATTTCCTTTCCTCAATAGGCACACTATTCTATCTTAATTCTCTTACTCTTGTTTTGGTAAGTTTTTGTAGTTTATATAGGAGATACTTACTTTAATGTTGTTGCTCTTCTTTAAATATTCTATTTTTCTTCGTGTCCTTTCCTTTCCTCACTGAGCTATTTTCCTTGTTGGAGCCCTCGGGCTTATAGCAATGTGCTTTTTCCAACTAGTGTTGTAGCTTAGCAAGTAATTATAATAATAATGATAATAATGGATAAAATATTCTGGACAAACGTCCAGAGTTGCATAGCGAATGCTCGATGAGGGAATTTCGAAACACGAAAACTTCTAGTAATACATTTTTCGTTTTGTTTTTCCGTTCAGTGACAGCTTAAGTAGATGACATCACAACGTTTTTGTGAAATGCAACACTTAGTATGTCTATGCTTAAATCAGCTTCATTGGACAGCGAATGATCTTTGTGATGAACGAATCATATGAAATCAGTGTCTATGTCATCATCATCAACATCTCCTCCTACGCTTATTGACGCAAAGGTCCTCACAAGGATTCATTGGCTAAATTCATTAAAGGATAGCCAGTCCCTTGTAATGCACAATGCCTATCTAACACGTCCATACTAATTTCATTAGGATTATCTGCCAGACATCAGGAGTAGAAGCCGAAAAGACATCTTGTCTATTGTCTTAAACCCAATCCGTCTCCCTGCTGCCAGGGACTTCCGAGATTTAGGGGATCAGTTCCTCCACACCCAAAGTTCTCGTTTACTCCACCAGGTTGCTCATCCGGGTAAATTTTAATTCAGTGAATTCGAGATGAAACGAAATTGCTTTGCTGCTATAATTAATTTAAAAAAAAAAAATCTTTCGAGACATTCCCAAAAATTTGGATTTTTATATTTGCTTGTTATAGTTTTAAAAGTAGCTCATGAATGGCAGAGGCAAGGGACAGTGACATTGCCCTAGCAAGCAGGACAATACCCTAGAGACTGATCATATTTCATATGATCAGCGCCCAAGCCCCCTCTCCACCCAAGCTAGGACCAGGGAGGCCAGGCAAATAGCTGCTGATGACTCAACAGATAGACCTATAGGCTCCCCCAAACCCCCCAACCTTAGCTCACAAGGATGGTAAGGTTGCAGACACTAATGTCACTAACGAGACTGAGCGGGATTCGAACCCCCGACTGGCAAACACCAGGCAGAGACGTTACCAATCAGGCCACAACAACCCATCAGTCTTAAAGAGGCAAGTACTTCTCGTTTATTATTTTCATTAGGTTTGGTCAAGTCAAGGATTTATGTTTATATTTGTTTTACAACCCCCCCCCCCCAAATTATGAAACAAGTGTGTTCAAATGCATATCTAGGGCTTAACATGATATCAGATTTAAAATTCATCATATTAAATATCTTGAAAAGATAAAAAAAAATGAGAATTCACATTATGGCCGTCAACGAAATTAATTTTCATTTGCAATATTGTTCGAATATCCTTATAAAGGTGTCACAGGCTCATAAAGATAGATGAATTGTTATAAGATAATTATTCATTTAAAAAAAAAAAACTAATGGAGAAAACTATGAGAAGGTCGTTCATATATCACATATCGAGCTTCGTGATTATTGTAAAATAAAATATATAAGAAAAGTAATCGGTTGAGGGTTGACTTTGATATAATGAACGTTAATTATCATTTACTTGATTATTTCAAATGAAACTCTAGTGGCAATCTTACAAAACACTACACACTATTACATATCCTGCTATGTTTTTCCCCAAAAGAAAATTTCCACATATCACAAGTCAAGTAGAAACAGCAGAAGAAAAATTGAATATAATCTGTATATAGAAACACAGTAAATATAAATAGAAAACACGAGCAGGGAGGTAGATATGGTGTGGACATGTTGTGAGAACAGCAAATAAAGATTCGTAAATATAATCTAATGATACATAAACAAATGATGATGAGGGAGGTAGACAAGTGATTTTCAGAGGATACACATAGTCTGTGATAAATAATAGTCTTACACTCACTGATATGACTTCTGCTAACGGTAGTCAACAGGAAATGCTTTCTTATCTAAAGGTGATGTCTGCTGGTCATCCTGACTTCGACATCAAGAAGAAAATAGGCACTAAATGGGATCCATGAGTTTTTTTACTCGCAGTTGGCTAAATTGGGGATAATGAAATAATTTAGTAGAATAATGTTATAAAATGAAAATAATAAGTTTCGCAGCATTTCTTTCCTTCTTAGACAGCGATTATAGTCACTTGCGTTGTGTGTGTGTGTATATATATATATATATATATGAGTGTTTGTGTGTTTGTGTTTATATGTGTGAAATATATGTTTATATACACAAAAATTATATATATATGAATAATAAATATATATACAGTATATGTATGTGTATGTATATATATATATGTATATTATATATATATATATATGTAAACCTATATATATATATATACACGAACATTATATATATATATATATGTACGTGTGTGTATATATATAAACTTGTATAGGTATAAATATTTATATATATATATATATATACACACATATATATATATATGTATATATATATATATATGTATATATATATTTATATATATACAGTATATACATATATACACACACAAACATAACCTCGAAATATGTCCATAAAAAGGTCCAAACGAATAGATAATATGTAAATATGTATATGAATCACAAATCCCTGAATTGTAATAATCGAAAGGATTCCAACGGGGTCGACCCATTTATACATAGAGGAAATGCTGACATTTCAATTCTCCGTAATAAAAACAAAAATGTCAATTAATAATCAAGTTGAGTTTTTATTTACTGGGAGGGAATGCCATTCATACTTAATACAGGTAATTATAGCTAAAACGGTATATTTTCTACATTTTACTAATGTATACAGAGTATATATATATATATATATATATGAGAGAGAGAGAGAGAGAGAGAGAGAGAGAGAGAGAAACGTTTTTGAATTAATTACAATAGTTTTAAGCTGGAAAAGGTTTTGTAATTCATTTTAAAAGGGCTCACTTATATATATATATATATATATACATATATATATATATATTACATATATATATATATATATATAAGAGAGAGAGAGAGAGAGAGAGAGAGAGAGATCGACTCTTATTGACTAGTACGGTAGTTAGGAAATAATATTTTGAAACCAAGTTTTTCCTGGCTTTTGCAAAGTAACAGCTCACTACGTGTTACCTAACAACAACCACAGCTGATTGCATCTCGCAGTTCTGTCGCGGTTTATGATAACCACGAGTAAGCCGATGACAGTAAATTAAATATTGGCGTAACAGCAATAACAAATTTTATATTCTTTACGGTCTCAGTCTTGCTTGATTACAAATATGGTGTAGGAGATGAGATTTACCATGATGCTAGTCTGTATTATATCAATTAATCATTTCATCCTGAGTTCTCTGGCTTAAGGGTACACTCGGGCACACTATTCTATCTTATTTCTCTCCTCTAGTGTTAAGTTTTTATAGTTTATCTTTACTTCACTTTGACGGACGGCTGCTTTTCCGGTCCCATACGGCAGGGGAAACCCCACTCTCTACAGGACCTCTGCTGTCGCTATATCTTGTTCGTTCACAGCATTCAACATTCTATATCACGTATTGCTCATTTACTGTTAAATAACTGACAGACGACTCACGGAATAAGAAAATCTTCCGTTTCCTCTTGAAACCCTTAATGTCTTCAATCATTCGATGTCTCCTGGTAGCCTATTGTATAGTCTCGGGGCTGCATATGTAAAGGCTCTGGAGCCTACAGTAGACATATAGATGGGTTCCAATAGTTTGAAGCCATCTGTAACTATTCTCGTGTCGACACGATTTGTTAACTGCACAATATGTAGCAATTCTCTTAAGTATTTTAGAAGACCGGTTCTGATAATTTGGTGGGTTATTGTACATATTTTAAATTGAATCCTCGCTTTAATCGGCAGCCAGTGTAAATCATTTAGTATAGGGGTGATACTTTCTCTAGGTGGGACACCTTTTATCAGTCTTGCTCCTCTGTTTATTATGTTTTGTAATTTCTTAAGTTGCACTTTTGGTAAATTGTAGTAGATAGAGTTGCAGTAGTCACTCCAGGTAATAACACAGTTTAGCACAAGTTTCTTAACAGAATTTTCATCCAGGTACTTTTTTATAAAAGCATTATTTCTTTTATGATAACCAGCAGTTTTTATATAGAAATATTTATTTTAATGTTGTTGCCATC
>NC_090754.1:78595050-78600050 GCF_036898095.1 Palaemon carinicauda
AGAGCAGACAATTAATGAAGAATGGTGTGATATTAAGAACATATATCAGTCAGTTGGTAGTGAAGTCTTGGGACACGCAAGTGCAAACTTAATGTTAATGAAGTCTTATCAAATGAATTTCCAGTGAAAAGCGGAGTACTCCAAGGGAATGTGTTGTCACCTATGTTGTTTATCCTCTTCGTGGATTTTTTAATGTGCTGAACAGTCGGAGATGGTGGAGAAAGATTGGACTGTCTTGATGATAGGAATTTAGCAGACCTAGAGTATGCTGATGATGCTGTCTTGGTCAGCAGAACACCACAGGATTTGAAATGCTTGCTTACCAGAATGCATGAAATATCATACGAGGTTGGGCAGAAGATAAATAGAAGAAAGACAGATGATGAGAACGGGGTGTGCAATGGAAGATGAAATATCATTGGAAGGAGAAAGGATTAATAAGGTAGAATCATTTAAGTATTTAGGAACTATGATCTCCAATACAGCGTCTTTAGAATTAGAGTTTAGTGAAAGATGGAAAAAGGCAAATCAGACAATGACTAGGTTAAGTAAAATTTGCAAATCAAATCGCCTGAAATTACATATAAAAATCAGATTATATATATAAGTTTAGTGAGATCGGTGTTACTCTATGGACACGAGTCATGGTATGACAATGAATGAATCTTACATAGATTTAGTGGATTTGAGAACAAAGCCCCCTGAAGGAAATTGGGAGTTAAATGGCAAGACAGGATTAGAAATGAAACAATAAGCGAGATTACTTAAATGCCATATGTGGATGATATCATATGGGTAGATGGAGATGGTTTGGGCATGCTCTTCGCATTCCCCAAGAGAGATTAGTTCACCAAACGTCCAACTGGGCTCCATAAGGCACTAGAAGAGTTGGAAGACCCAGGCCTACATGGCTGAGGACTATAAAGCACAAAGTTGATGATGATGAATGGAAAAGTATTGAATCAAAAGCTGAAGATAGAGACGGCTAGCGAAATCTAACCCTGGCCCTATGGACCAATGGGCATAGGAGGAGATGATGATGAAATAAGGATGATCATATATGTATATATATATATATATATATACACACACACACACGTGTGCACTTATTCCCCACCAACTACTTCTAGAAGGACCAGACTACCAAAGGGTCGCAATGGCTTATTGATGTCCCGTTTAGCTGGAACTTACAATACTGTAGCAAGTCTATGAATCACTCCTAGCCTATCACCTGCTAGTACATTCACCAGCAGGTGGGCACCTGCGTAGTTTGCTTGGGCAAGAAAAAAGGCCATAATGTAAAACCGGATTGCCATAGTTTTTTTCGCCAAGCTTTCCAAGGTTAAAGGTAGTTGCATGTGGAAAATATACATATCTAGTTTTAAAGGTTTAAAGGCCACTCATGAATGATGGAGGCAAGGGACTGTGGCATTGCCTTAGCAAACATAAAAATGCCTTATTGACTGACCATATATATACATATGATCAGCGCCTAAACCCCTTCTCTCCACCCAAGCTACGACCACGGAGGGCCATGTAATGGCTGCTGATGACTCAGCAGATAGCCCTAAAGGCTCCCCTAACCTCCCCCCCCCCCATCTTTAGCTCTCTAGGATGGTGAGGTTGCAACGACCAACGGAACTAACAAGCTTTAGTGGGACTCGAACCCCAGTCTGACGATCACCAGCCAGGGACGTTACCACATAGGCCACCACAACCCATTCACAGCTGAGTCGAATGCTGCACAGCATATCGGTATTGAACCCTAGACTTTACAAATGTGAGCCCAATTCTTCATTGATCAACTACTAAACCCTTGAGCTACATTGTGTTATGCACAGGTGTTTGAAAAATAGAGAAAACGTTATTTGGAACTGCAGGTGTTTGTGTGTATGTGTGTTTATGTGTGTGAGAAAGGGGAAGAGAACGATGAATATCTAAAACGTGCAATTGCATAATGCATTGCTTTTGATTTGGAGGATATGATCGGAGCATGACGACACATAAATATCATCCCTGATAGGGTATATATAGAAATGAACCTATATCCCGTTTTTGGCTCTAGCCCAAAGCAACTCCAGGTCAATATAGAGACTTTTTATCAAGACTTGCTTTACCAGACTTGATTTTACGCCCACCGGCTCGTGTGCATTCCATTAGGCTTGTACCTCTTCAACCTAAAGAAGGCCACGAATCAGCTTAATACTACCTCTCTACATCTTTTGTAATTAACAGCATCATTTTTTTTTAAATCACCAATCGTAAGCAAAACCTGACAATGATATCGTCCAGCCATTTGTCTAACCCGCGAGATGGTTAAGTCACAAACTTTAGTGCTTACTCGGTCACATGGCTTTACACATTCCACCCCTCAGAGTATGCAGCCCCTCACCGGATAAATCCGGATTTGAGTCGGGTTCCCGCAAGGTTGTCTCTTAGACTCTCTTGCCAGATACCTGTTTTTGTTGCAGTCTCCGGAGAGGCCAGTGTTATCTTCTACTACAGTTTCATTCAACATTCTTGGGGAGTATTATTCTATCTTCTGTAATAAGGCTTGGGGGGGGGGGGTATTGTATCTACATAAGGCGTACTGTAGACATTACTAAAAGGTTTATGTAGCGTCACTTCGATCAATAGCTACATATATATAATTTCTATCCTTCTTACTTTAACTTCATTTTCTCTTCCTTTTTTTCCATCCCGTTTAGCCTAAATGCAAATCAGTGCTGATTGGCCTCCCGGTCTCTGTGCCTGCCATGAAACTCAAGTTGTATGAAATGTATATTTCTTAATAAAAGATAAAAAAAAGTAAGGTCTTATTTTTTTTTTTGGGGGGGGGAATATAATTATCAAACGCTAACACGAGAAACATTAATTTGAAAGACTGGCCTTGAGGATAAAATCTCTCTCTCTCTCTCTCTCTCTCTCTCTCTCTCTCTCTCTCTCTCTCTCTCTCTCTCTCTCTCTCTTGCACAGAAATATGTTCATGCAAAAGATCATACTATCTTGTATGTGTATACGTATATGAATCTACTAGGTTTACGCACACACACACACACACACACACACACATATATATATATATATATATATACACAGATAGATAGGTATGCATCTTTTCTTTCTGTACGTATAAGTGCATTCTTCAAAAAGAAAAAATTATACTGGCTAAGAATTACATAATGCCCCTTGAGAAAGAGAAAACAACATAATAAAAAAGTGGAGAGACTGAAAATATTACATGAATAAATAAGACAAGTTCACTTTGCTTGCTTTGTACCCTAAAGCGAGCGAACGCAAAAAGCATTCATTTTATAAGAGTGAGTAATTCAAAACCATATTATTAAGTAATAAAAACTAAAATGGAAATATGCGTCACCCTAGACCTCGAGATGGCTTATCCACTTCATAAATACAGCTGGAGGAGATTTCAGTATCTGCTATTGGGTTGAAAACTAATTATTATTGAGATACTCATAGAATAAAGGAGGTCTTTGTTAACAGCTGTGCGCATGTTGGCAAGCAAAGTTTGACCCTGTTACTTGGTTAAGAGTCAGTCCGAATTTAACGATGAAAAGTGTTTTTTTTTTTTTTTTTTGTAATAAACAAAGCTCAAAGAGATTTCAATATCAGCCATTTGGTTGATAACTAATTATTATTGAGATATCTTTAGAATAAAGGTCTTTGTTTACAGCTGTTAGCTTGTTAGCAAACTGAGTTTGACCCCGTTACTTGGTTGAGAGTCGGGCGGAATTTCAAGATAAAAAGTGGGTGTTTTTGGGATAGCTATTGTCATCCCCAGCTTGGCTATAATTGCAACTGACATTTCGACTTTATTGTCGTCCTAAACAGGGTGCCAAAGTCACTCGTTGCAAGTGTCATTGGTAGAAATTTGTCTTATAATTCAATGGTTATAGCGATGGATCATTTTAATTGATAGCACAAGGATATTTAATACAAAACCAGGGATGAAAAATATGTAAAAAGGAAGTTGAAAGTTGCCTCCAAGATCGAAAACTATGTAAAAAAAGAAGTTGAATGTTGCCTCCAAGATCGAAAACTGTGTAAAAGAGAAGTTGAATGTTGCCTTCAAGATCGAAAACTATGTAAAAGATAAGTTGAATGTTGCCTCCACGATCGAAAACTATATAAAAGAGAAGTTGAATGTTGCCTTCAAGATCGAAAACTATGTAAAAGTTGCCTCCACGATCGAAAACTATGTAAAAGAGAAGTTGAATGTTGCCTCCAAGATCGAAAACTATGTAAAAGAGTAGTTAAATGTTGCCTCCAAGATTGAAAACTATGTAAAAGAGAAGTTAAATGTTGCCTCCAAGATCGAAAACTATGTAAGAAAGAAGTTAAATGTTGCCTCCAAGATCGAAAACTATGTAAAAGAGAAGTTGAAAGATGCCTCTACGATCTAAAACTATGTAAAAGAGAAGTTGAATATTGCCTCAAAGATCGAAAACTATGTAAAAGAGAAGTTGAATATTGCCTCAAAGATCGAAAACTATGGAATAGGGAAGTTGAATATTGCCTCAAAGATTGAAAACTATGGAATAGGGAAGTTGAATATTGCCTCAAAGATCGAAAACTATGTAATAGAGAAGTTGAATGTTGCCTCAAAGATCGAAAACTATGGAATAGAGAAGTTGAATGTTGCCTCAAAGATAGAAAACTATGGAATAGAGAAGTTGAATGTTGCCTCAAAGATCGAAAACTATGGAATAGAGAAGTTGAATGTTGCCTCAAAGATCGAAAACTATGGAATAGAGAAGTTGAATATTGCCTCAAAGATCGAAAACTATGGAATAGAGAAGTTGAATATTGCCTCAAAGATCGAAAACTATGGAATAGAGAAGTTGAATATTGCCTCAAAGATCGAAAACTATGGAATAGGGAAGTTGAATATTGCCTCAAAGATCGAAAACTATGGAATAGGGAAGTTGAATATTGCCTCAAAGATCGAAAACTATGTAATAGAGAAGTTGAATATTGCC
>NC_090754.1:78605050-78625050 GCF_036898095.1 Palaemon carinicauda
TCTGTTGCACAGATCCGTAATCGTTGAAAGACATTTTTAATAGGAATTCTGGTGTACAGATCCGTAATCGTTGAAAGGCATTTTTAACATGATTCCTGTTGCACAGATCCATAATCGTTGAAAGGCATTTTTATCAGGAATTCTGTTGCACAGATCCGTAATCGTTGAAAGACATTTTTAATAGGAATTCTGGTGTACAGATCCGTAATCGTTGAAAGGCATTTCTAACATGATTCCTGTTGCACAGATCCATAATCGTTGAAAGGCATTTTATCAGGAATTCTGTTGCACAGATCCGTAATCGTTGAAAGACATTTTTAATAGGAATTCTGGTGTACAGATCCGTAATCGTTGAAAGGCATTTTTAACATGATTCCTGTTGCACAGATCCATAATCGTTGAAAGGCATTTTTATCAGGAATTCTGTTGCACAGATCCGTAATCGTTGAAAGACATTTTTAATAGGAATTCTGGTGTACAGATCCGTAATCGTTGAAAGGCATTTTTAACATGATTCCTGTTGCACAGATCCATAATCGTTGAAAGGCATTTTTATCAGGAATTCTGTTGCACAGCTCCGTTATGGTTGAAAGGCATTTTTAACAGGGATTCTGATGCACAGCTCCGTAATCGTTGATAGTTGAAAGGCATCTTTAACAGGGATTCTGATGCTCGGGTCTGTAATCGTTGAAAGGCATCTTCAACAGGGATTCTGATGCTCGGGTCCGTAATCGTTGAAAGGCATCTTCAACAGGGATTCTGATGCTCGGGTCCGTAATCGTTGAAAGGCATCTTCAACAGGGATTCTGATGCTCGGGTCCGTAATCGTTGAAAGGCATCTTCAACAGGGATTCTGATGCTCGGGTCTGTAATCGTTGAAAGGCATCTTCAACAGGGATTCTGATGCTCGGGTCCGTAATCGTTGAAAGGCATCTTCAACAGGGATTCTGATGCTCGGGTCCGTAATCGTTGAAAGGCATCTTCAACAGGGATTCTGATGCTCGGGCCCGCAATCGTTGAAAGGCATCTTCAACAGGGATTCTGATGCTCGGGCCCGCAATCGTTGAAAGGCATCTTCAACAGGGATTCTGATGCTCGGGTCCGTAATCGTTGAAAGGCATCTTCAACAGGGATTCTGATGCTCGGGTCCGCAATCGTTGAAAGGCATCTTCAACAGGGATTCTGATGCACGGATCCGCAATTGTTGAAAGGCATCTTCAACAGGGATTCTGATGCTCTGGTCCGTAATCGTTGAAAGGCATCTTCAACAGGGATTCTGATGCTCGGGTCCGCAATCGTTGAAAGGCATCTTCAACAGGGATTCTGATGCACGGATCCGCAATCGTTGAAAGGCATCTTCAACAGGGATTCTGATGCTCGGGTCCGTAATCGTTGAAAGGCATCTTCAACAGGGATTCTGATGCTCGGGTCCGCAATCGTTGAAAGGCATCTTCAACAGGGATTCTGATGCTCGGGTCCGCAATCGTTGAAAGGCATCTTCAACAGGGATTCTGATGCACGGATCCGCAATCGTTGAAAGGCATCTTCAACAGGGATTCTGATGCACGGATCCGTAATCGTTGAAAGGCATCTTCAACAGGGATTCTGATGCACGGGGCCGCAATCGTTGAAAGGCATCTTCAACAGGGATTCTGATGCTCGGGTCCGCAATCGTTGAAAGGCATCTTCAACAGGGATTCTGATGCACGGATCCGCAATCGTTGAAAGGCATCTTCAACAGGAATTCTGATGCACGGATCCGCAATCGTTGAAAGGCATCTTCAACAGGAATTCTGATTCACGGATCTGCAATCGTTGAAAGGCATCTTCAACAGGAATTCTGATGCACGGATCCGCAATCGTTGAAAGGCATCTTCAACAGGAATTCTGATGCACGGATCCGCAATCGTTGAAAGGCATCTTCAACAGGAATTCTGATGCACGGATCCGCAATCGTTGAAAGGCATCTTCAACAGGGATTCTGATGCTCGAGTCCGCAATCGTTGAAAGGCATCTTCAACAGGAATTCTGATGCACAGATCTGCAATCGTTGAAAGGCATCTTCAACAGGAATTCTGATGCATGGATCCGCAATCGTTGAAAGGCATCTTCAACAGGAATTCTGATGCACGGATCCGCAATCGTTGAAAGGCATCTTGAACAGGAATTCTGATGGACAGATCCGCAATCGTTGAAAGGCATTTTTAACAGGAATTCTGATGCACAGATCCATAATCTTTGAGGCGAATTTTCTTACCCACCTCATGGTATTTCCGGGTTTCAGGGTCCAATGCCCAAATTTCTACCTAGCTCCCATATTCCAATTTTTTTTTTTTTTTTTTTTTTTTTTTTTTTTTTTTTTTACTGAGTGTTGGGTACTGTGCAGGCTTTTCTTATACATGAATACATTTAAAATGTAATAGCAGTGACATGTATGGAGATTTGTTTGAATCCTTTGTATCTGTGACTAATATGGGATTTGAAATAGGTCATTTGTGTTTTGTTTGCGGAAGTGTCAATTACAGACTGAACTTCACATGTATTCAATAGCGTTTTATACCGGTAATAGCTAGAAAAAAATAACATTTAACGAGCATAGGCTTGGTGTATATGTATCATGACCATGGAGTCATCTTACCCAAGTAACTTTACTGTAAAAAAAGAAAGTCTAGGTAACCTTAGCCTTTTAGGTTACATATAGTTTTTCCTCATTCCAGAACGTGATTTCCAGCCGTTATCACAACAAGAGCAGTCAAGCGGAGAGACCCGAAAGTCTCATATGAGCGTGATATTAGAATTTCTATCGGGTGACCCTTTCTACTGTATTGCTCTCTGAGAAACATTATTAGGGCAACGCCTTCTTGAACCACAACTTTTCAAGGGCAAACTAACACACACACACACACACACACACAAATAAACAAATAACCAGGTGTAAATGAGTATCAAGAAAAAAGTCGTGAGATTAGCAGCCTCTCACCTTTGCACATGCACAATCAATCAGTGTATACAGTATATATATATATATATATATACACTGTACATGTGTTCTTATATATATATATATATATATTATATATATACACACACACACGGTACATGTGTTCTTATGTATATATCTATTTCAGCTTCCATATATTCCTGAATTTTGAAATTGCATTTCAAGAACTTTGATAGTATTTCAATTTGAAACTGATTGTCGTTATTATCAAGCTTCTAATGTTCATGTAAAATACCTTGAATTAATAAATCTCACGGATGAATGACTTTTCGAGCTAAGCCGACTTCATCGAGAAGTATACAGCCTTTCGCCGCTAATGGAACACTATTATTCTCTCTCCTTTTATCAAAGGATGTTTGGCTCCTGTGCCGATATGGTAATTACGTAATTGTTTTCTTTCTTCTTTTTTTTTTTTTTTTTTGAAATACGAAGACTAGAATCTTCTACGAGCGATAGTGCCAGTGAGCGTCTTTGTAATTTCCTCTGTGGGTTTAAACCGGCTCATACTGGTTTGGTTACTCGGAGGATGCTGCGCATTTGTTTTTTTTGCTTTGTTTTGGTAACTCGAAGGATCCTGGGCTTGTTTTTTTTATTATTATTATTCTGGCAGACTAGACGGGTTAAAAGGTGACTGCATAATGCTGAGTTATCCCATCTCAAAGCGGATAACTTAGGTATATATTAACTGCAAGTATCTGTTTCTATGATTTCAATATGTCAGTCGCCATCTTGTACTCTTTTTATTGATGTCTGTCGTTTTCCGAGAAGACAAAGAGATCAAGGGGGGCCGCTTGGGGGAGGGAAAAATGATACGTTGTTTTTATAAGTGCAAGACCTCACGTAAGAAATAAAAATGATAAAAGATAATTGTTAATAACTAACACGGAGAGCGCATCCTGGCTCTGATCCAAATCGAGTCCTTGACGCCTGGGGCAAGGAATATGTACACGCCTTTGTCTTTCATTTCAGCTGTCATCTGTTTCACTCCGTAATTATTTATAACCAAATTGCGCATACTTATCTCCCCTATCTTGTTTCATAACAAGCAAAGAGGTTCTCCCCGTAATAATTTCTATATGTGGATGAGATCATGTTGAGGGGTAGATGTAGATGGTTTGGGCATGCTCTTCGCACTCCCCAAGAGAGGTTAGTTCACCAAACGTTTAGCTGGGCTCCACAAGGCACTAGAAGAGTTGGAAGTGACCAGACCTCTATGGCTGAGGACTATGAAGCGTGAAGTGGGAGATAAGGAATGGAGAAGTATTAAATTAAAAGTTCAAGACCGAGATTACTGGTGAAATCTAACTGAGGCCCTTTGCCTAATGGGCGTAGGAGATGATGATGATGATGGTGACATCTTTCCATCCAATCTGCGTAGGTGTATCCTCTTACTCGAGAAATCCCGTCCATTCTTCTTGGAAATCAGGTATAAAAATAGGTGTTAAACGTAACTGTGAATATCTAGCGCTATCTTTAAACTCACTTCCTCCTCTGCCTTGTAAGGAAGGGCTGCAGTGAAGTAATAATAAGCTGAACATCCTAACAGCTGCATAACATATAATCTCGCATATCGCAACAGAGAAACGTTGACACTGGGATGGAAATGTTTCTATATTTAGCAATATTCTTGCCATTATCTTATTGTCTCTCATAATGAGCGCTTATTCCAATGAAAAAAAAGAGCCAAAATTTCTATGTAATTGACTGGTAAGTTTCACTGAAACCTGATGCCCATGTGTGAGGGAAAAGGGATAGACCACAGCGAAGGAATAAAGGGCGAAAATAGAACAAAGCAAAGAATTGAGAGAGAGAGAGGGGGGGGGGGCTGTATTTGAGCGTATCCTCAGACTGGATAACTCAAATTCAGAACTTAGGAACCCTTGTTATGTAAAGTATGGTACAACTCAAATTTTAAAACATTAGTTTTAGAGTCATATCGATGACTTTTGGTATATTTGGTTACCCTGGCCCCAAGTTAGTTATTTAAAGGTTATAGTATTTCCTTCAAGGCATAAACGTATTTGCATTTAGCAGAATAAGACAGCAAGTACTTGACCAATCCTATGTAAATATTGGTGAATTGTTCCAACATTTGGCCTTTGTAATTCTGTTTTGAGTTGCTGAACCCTATGAAAACTCAAAATATGTTTAATGAAGGGAAAACTCACGTCTATTTTTTTTTTCTTCCCTGATTGTTGACGCAATCCTTCAATTAGCTCATTATGCCATGGCCGATGTGGTAATGTACCTGACTGGTGAAAGCCAGACTGGGGTTCGAATCCCGCTCAAACTCATTAGTTTCTTTGTTCACTGCAACTTCACTCTCCTTGTGAGCTAAGGAATGGGGGTTTGGGAGAGCCTATAGGTCTAATTGCTGAGCCACCTGCAGCCATTGCCTGGTCCTCCTTGGTCCTAGCTTGGGTGTAGAGGGGGCTTGGGTGTAGAGGGGGCTTGGGTGCTGATCTTATTTATATATGGTTAGTCTCTTGGGCATTGTCTTGCTTATTTAATGCAATGTCACAATCCCTTGCCTCTGCCATTCATCAGCGGCCTTGAGACCTTTAAATGATATCTCTCATAATTAGGTCGTCCTTTACATTCAGATCCTCACAGACAATATCATCTACCGCATTCGTAATTAATTCTAATGGCCTCGCCTTTTCTTATGCGAGGTTCAGTACTCTTTATTATTCCAGGTTTATACCTGCTGAGAAGATTACAGAATGATCTCCTTATCTGTTATTATCTAATTATTTGCCAATCTACAACCCTAATTGTAAAAGCAGAATGCAACAAGCCCAAGATTTTAAATAGGAAAGGCAAACTAGTGAGGAAATGAAATTAGAGATATAACGAATAAGATATAAAATAAGTTTTTATAAGGTTATGGTATCAAGATGTGTAACAATGTTGAATTAGATCAGTCATATATCAATCATGAAACGACTTTCATGTCAATCCGTTCAACAAAAGAACATTTGTAACAAGTCATAGCTTCTGAAGTTCCACCGATTCAACTTCGAGATTAGAAAGATCATTCTACAATCTGGTCACATCTGGAATAAAACTTCTAGATTAATCTAGAATATTGTGCAGTATTCAGCGTTACGATGGAGAAGGCATGACATTTAGAATAAATTGCATGCATAGTACTACGGACTAGATGGTACTGTCTGGAGAGATCTGAATGCAAAGGATGGTCAGACTTAAGGAAAATCTTATGCAACATGAACAAAAAAACGAACTGAACGACGGTGCCAGAGATAAATATCCTGATCAGGAATGAGGACTTCAAAAAACCTCAAGTTTCTGCACAACAAATTAAGATGTGAGTCAGTAGTTGAAGACCAGAGAAGAGAACAATATTCAAAACATGATAGAACTAGAAGGGCACTCAGTAGAGCGCAAATCTCCAACGCGGCAGCTTATTTGTCGACTTTGATCTTGACCTTTGACCTTAAAATGTATTAATTGCCGGGGATTTTCATACACTGAAATATGAACAAAGTTTGAAGTCTCTTTGACAACGATGTCCAAAGTTATGACTAATTACGTGAATTGGACATTTTGCTTGACTGTGACCTTGAGCTTTGATCTTGATTTTCCAAAATTTAATCGTTTCCGGGTTTTTACGTAACAGTTAATCTCTGCAAGTTTCTTTACTCTACGATTAAAAATGTGGCCGGGAAGCTCTTCACAAACAAACATACATACACACACACAGGGGCGAAAACGTAACCTCCTTCCAACTTCGTTGGCGGAGGTAATAATTGGGAAGGAGAAGGACCAAACACTGCTAATTGAGTGGATGATTAATAGTGAATATTTGATTGATAACTGATAACTGTATTTTATCATCCAAGCCGAGAGCGTTACCCAAGTTGCCAAAGTAATTATTGTTTCCTACTCTGACTTGACTTACCACCACAGACGATTGTGTTCCGAGTAACTCTTGGATAATTTGACCCCTTCTTTTTAAAAGCAGTCGGAAGTTAATATCAGAAAGTATTTCTAATTTTAGATTGCTCCTTGATTTTCTCTAATCGCCTGAGAAGTGGCTATGTGTCTAGTTCATGATGTGGCTATGTGTCTAGTCCATGATGCACAGTTGGTGTGGAGTTCTCTTGCTTGAGGGTACACTCGGGCACTACTCTTATCTTATGTCCCATCCTCTTTTTGGGATTTTTTTTTTTTTTACAAGTTTATGTATGTTATTATCTGTTTTAATACTGTTACTGTTCTTAAAATATTTTATTTCAATTGTTCATTACCTTATCTTGTAGTTTATTTATATCCTTGTTTCCCTTCCTCACTGGGCTATTTTTCCCTGTTGAGGCCTTCGGCCTTACGGCGTCTAGGGTTGTAGAGTTAGCTAGTAGTAATAATATTAATGAGGTTATGCCATTCTCAGGGGACAAGAATATATAGGCGTGATCGGCTTCATGTCAGCCCACCCATGGCCCCAAAGGCGGCTTGTGACAGCCATGGGTTGTTAACGCGAACATAGAGGTCTGGTGTGAACCTTTGATTCCGAACCAAGCTTCGGAGAGCATAAGAGTACATGCGCATGCGTAGTTATGAAAAAATACGTCATGTACTTATGTATGAGTAATCATGTCTCCAGTGTTCATTGTTCTCCTATGAGATCAGGGCAGGGGAGGTGAAGAGGAGCCCAGTGTTAGTGTAGTGTTTTCCAGTGCAAATTTACCCAAACATCCTAAAATCATTTATAGTTTTATCTCCTGGTTCAGATATTTCCCTACCTCAATTGACAGTCTTTATAGGAAATATTCAGTTATTGAAGACGTCCAATCTCCTACTGAAAAACGTTGTATTATTATTATTATTATTATTATTATTATTATTATTATTATTATTGAGGCCCTTTGTGTCAATAGACGTAGATGGAAATGATGATGATGATCATTATTATTATTATTATTATTATTATTATTATTATTATTAGGTAAGCTACAGCCCTAGCTGGAAAAGCAAGATGCTATAAGCCCGAGGGCTCTAAGAGGGAAAAATATCCCAGTGAGGAAAGCAAATAAGGAAGTAAATGAATTATATGAGAAGTTATGAACAATTAAGATAAAGTATTGTGAGAACAGTAACAACATTAAAACATAACGGGATCGTAAAACAGGTGTTCTAGACACATGTTTATACATGTGGTGGATGTGAGAACACACTTGTTTCCTCGGGAGACAATGATTATTTTGGAAACTATTCATATCGTGGTTTTTCATTTTTCAGACATACGAAAGTTTGTAAGAAATGGGATTTCGTGGTATGGGTGAATGTTTGAATAATTTAGGCATGAATTAGTTTTAATTTTTTATATTTTTTTGTTCTTTTGACAATTAATAGCCAGGACCAGTAAGACGAGTAATTTGATGCCTTTTACTTTAAAAGAAGGGGATGAAAAATGAAAAGAAATTAAATGGGAGGAAAAAAATATGGGAAGAAAAATGAAGAGAAGAAAAATTATATGAAGAAAAAACATGAAAAGTGAAGAAAATGAGAAGAGAAGAAAAATGAAATAAAGTGAAAAAAATAAGAAGGAAAAAAAATGAAATGAAGTGAAGAAAAAGGAGAAGTAAAGAAAAATAAAATGAAGGGTAGAAAAATGAAAAGAAGAGAAGAAAAAGGAAAAGTAAAGTAACCATTGAGGAAGCGATGGACAATGTAGCCTTTTAGTCGATTAGAATTTGACATTACGAAATAATTTATAAAGTTAATTTTCTTTACACTCCTGCTGCGAATATTTTCAAACAAAATACTTAGCGAAGATTATTGTGCCCTGATAAAACCAAGGGGTTAATGCACTAATTGTTCAGTAGCCACTTTCCTCTTTGTAAGGGTAGAAGAGGCTCTTTAACTATGGTAAGCAGCTCTTCTAGGAGGACACTCCAAAATCAAACCATTGTTCTCTAGTCTTGGGTAGTGTCATAGCCTCTGTACCATGGTCTTCAACTGTCTTGGGTTAGAGTTCTCTTGCTTGAGGGTACACTCGGACACGCTTTTCTGTCCTGTTTCTCTTCCGCTTGTTTTGTTAAATTTTTTATAGTTTATATAAAAGATATTTATTTTAATGTTGCTACTCTTTTTAAAAATTTTATTTTTCCTTGTTTCCTTTCCTCACTTGGATATTTTCCCTCTTGGGGCCTCTGGGCTTATTGCATCCCGCTTTTACAATTAGGGTTGTAGCTTAGCAAGTAGTAGTAATAATAATAATAATAATAATAATAATAATAATAATGATAATAATAATAATAACAACAACAACTAACGACTCCAACGGCTCGTGACACAAAAAGCCTTCACCGGATATCCCCTGTCCAACAATCTTTGTTTCTGACAGCCTCTCCCAGCCGATTTTTATTATTATTAGCTAAGCTAAAATCTTGGGTCGTAAAGCAGGATGCTATAAGCCCAAGGGCTCCAAAAGGGAAAATAGCCCAGAGAGGAAAAGAAAATAAGGAAAAACTACAAGAGATGTTTAAGAACAATAATAACGTTAAAATGAATGTTTCATATATAAACTATAAACACTTGAAAATAACAAGAGGAAGAAAAAGAAGACAGAATAGTGTGCCCGAGTGCATCCTCTAGCAAGAGATCTCTCCCCCAAGTCCGGTGGAAGACCATGGTACAGAGGCTATGGCACTACCCAAGACTAGAGAACAGTGGTTTGAATTTGGAGTCCTAATCCTAGGAGAAGTGCTAAAGAGTCTCTTCCACCCTTACCAAGATGAAAGTAGCATCTGAACAATTACAGTGCAGTAGCTAACCTCTTGAGAAGATTTGTTTGGTAATTTCAGTGTTGTCAAGTGTATGAGGAAAGAGGAGGACGTGTAAAGAATAGGCCAAACTATTCTGTATATATGTCGGCAAAGATGAAAACAGCAGTAGCCAGAAAGAGGTATCCAATGTAGTATTGTCTGGCTAGCCAAAGGACGCAATAACTCTCTAGCGGTAATATCTAATAGGGTGGCTGGTGCCTTAGTCAACCTGCTACCTACCAAATTGACAAAATTCAATGTTTTGCATAAATTTAATTCACTTCAGAACTTCTAGAATAATCTAATCAGCGTAAGTTTGTAAAACTCTTAAGGTCACGCGAAGTCCTGTTGAAATTCGAATTTATACTTGATAAGAAACATTTTTAATTCTCCTCAGTGGCTTTCCGTAAATAATCGATTCGAATCGGCTTGCCATTATTACCATTATTATCATTTGAAAATTTAAATCAACAATTTCATTTTATACAACTGTTTTTAAACCAACAACTTAACTTGATACAACTGTTTTCAAGATCTGTAAGGTTTCGGTTGAATAGTTTTTTTTAATGTGACAAATGCCTTAATATAATTTTGTTATTAATGCTAGACTAAATCAACGTGTTATAATATACTGCATAGTACTACTATTTTCAAGCATCAAAATGCTTTGGTTACACATGTTTATGATCATTTTTTTTTAAATCTTGTCATATCTATTATTTCACAAATGCTTCAAACATCATTTGTGTTATTATTAATAGCATTGTTGTTGTTGTTATTGTAATTGTCGTGTGCCAAATCACTGGAGTCATTGATTTGTGCAGCATTGATATTTATGTTTTATGGATCCTTTAATTCTTCGAACGAAACATAAGCAACAAGTAGACGACGTGGTCAAGAGATTGACACAATTGGCAGACACTGACAGTTACAATGGAACGTCAGAGATAAAGAAGAAAAAGAACAAGGGCAATGCGATTACAGTAACAACGACGAGAGAGAGAGAGAGAGAGAGAGAGAGAGAGAGAGAGAGAGAGAGAGAGAGAGAGAGAGAGAGAGAGAGAGAGAGAGAGGATTGAAACACCTCCTTTGGGTACTAAAGCACAATTGGATAAAGATTCAGTTCAGTGAAGTATTCGGTCCAAATAAATCAGTTTGGTGTTCCTTTCTAAACGTCAATTAGGGGACGCATATTGTGTATAACTAGAAAAAAAGAAGTAGGAGATTGATCTCGCTTTAATCAAAGGTCTCACGTATTTACACACACATGTCCTTTGGCTGGCCAGAAAGTATTACATTAGATCCTTCTCTCTGGTTATGGTTCATTTTCCTTTTCCCTACACATACACCGAACAGTCTGGTATATTCTTTACACATTCTCATCTTGGTAAGAGTACAGGAGACACTTTATGTATGGTAAGCAGCTCTTCTAGGAGAAGGACACTCCAAAATCAAACCATTATTCTCTAGACTTGGGTAGTGCCATAGCCTCTGTACCATGGTATTCCACTGTCTTGGGTTTGCGTTCTCTTGCTTGAGGGTACACTCGGGCACACTATTCTATGTTATTTCTCTTCCTCTTGTTTTGTTAAAGTTCATATGGTTTATATAGGAAATATTTATTTTAATGTTGTTACTAGTCTTTAGAATATTTTATTTTTCCTTGTTTTCTTTCCTCGCTGGCCTATTTTCCCTGTTGGAGACCCTGGACTTGTATCGTCCTGCTTTCCAACTATGGTTGCTGCTTAGCAAGTAATAAATATTATGTATATATATATATATATATATATATATATATATTTATATATATATATATATGTATGTATATATATGTATATATATATATATATATATATATATATATATATATATATATATATATATATATATATTTATATGTATATATATATATTAGTGTATTTGTTATTGTGTGAGTGATGGGTGTGTTAAGAATTTTTTTTCAAATTTTTATATTAAAATTCACCTTTATAAATTCTGTACCACGAGAATTTAGGTCAATTATCTCGGCGCTGTGGTCTTGGGAGTCCATTCAGTGCCTAAACGCAACTGGAATTGTGGAATCTAAGAGGTTGCACAGGAAATGGAAGAAAGGAAAATGAGACAGAGTCGAAAGCTAAAAAGTAAGTGTAATTAAGGGTCAAAGTAAAGCTGTAAGGATCATTAAATAATCCCTACAGTGCACCGCCAGAGGTTTCCTGTGGGCACTAATTCTGCAAAGGTTTCTGTTTTACTGAAATTATGGTTTTTAAATTACTAAACCAATGGAAATTGTTTGGGCATGTTCTTCGCACTCCCCAAAAGAGATTAGTTCACCAAACTTTCTACTTGGCTACACAAGGTACTAGAGGAGTTGGAAGACCCATACCTACATAGCTGAGGACTATGAAGCGTGAAGTAGATGATGAATGGAGAAGTATTAACTTAAAAGCTCAAGGTAAAGACGACTGGCGAAATCTGACCGAGGCCCTTTGCGTTAATAGGCGTAGGTGGAGATGATGATGAAAATATGTTTAATATACTATTGATAAAAAATACGTTTTTTAACAATAAATAGAAAGAAGCATTGTTTTCTTGTAATAAGCGAGTCTGAAAAGAAATCTGTTGGTCTACTAATAACAAAGGATTTTGTAATGAGTTCAAAGGTTCCCTGAAGGAAAAGTAATTAATATGTATCTGTATATTAGTAAGGTGTTATTTTTAGTTCGTTTTTATTATTATTATTTTAGTCTAGATAATAAATGGAGAGGCAAATAAGACCCAATTTCCAGGTTCTTCATTAATCTAATTTTAGCCTATTTCATATTAATGGATACTATGGAATTGGATTTAGAAGTTTAAAATGGCCTAGCTCTCTCTCTCTCTCTCTCTCTCTCTCTCTCTCTCTCTCTCTCTCTCTCTCTCTCTCTCTCTCTCTCTAACTGGAACTGAAACGATACACCACCACTTAATATGGCAATTTCTTTACATACAAAATAGCAAATACCTGGAATAGACTTCCAGTGGATATATAAACAGTAACAAGGTAAACGAGTTCAAGAATAAGTTAGACAAGATCATAAAAACTCTCTAAATACTTAAAATAAATCGCTCTACCAAAGAGCAAATGGAGTCTCCGCGGATGGACTAAACTCTTTGAGACATCCAAAATTCTTGTAACACACTCTCTCTCTCTCTCTCTCTCTCTCTCTCTCTCTCTCTCTCTCTCTCTCTCTCTCTCTCTCTCTCTCTCTCTCTCTCAATTTCAACATGACCAAAATAGTTTTATAAATGCATTGCACTTAAAGTACATACGTTTTGTAATGGCTTCGAGTTTGTGTGAGATTGCTTGAGGGTCACTTGGCACAAAAGGCAGCAAGAATCCTCGAGATAACCATTGACCAGAAGATCTTCAGAATGTGGACCTCGTAAGAGCTCTTTCCTTAAACCCCTTTCATGTGTTGTCTCTATCTAATCTTTGCTCCGAAACAGACAGTATAATTGGTAAATTTAGGTCCAAAATAGCCAGTATAGTTGGTAAAATTTAGGTCACTCAGGTCCCATGTCGTGTAGTGTTCAAGGTGTCTGGTTTCAGTTCCAATTTCATCAGAATAGATGCTCACCAGAACGTCAGCCGGGCAAGCCCAACCCCCCAGTCACAATTTGGTGTCCAATCACAGCAGTGGCTTCCTTAATAAACAGCTTAAACTCACGGTCCCGGGCTGGGATCGATCTGCCGTCAATGCAATGCTAGGCGAACACGTTGTCACTGTACCAGCTAGGAAACTATGAGTGTAGGCATGGCAGCGCCTGTAATAGAGGCCCTCTCTGTGATCACCTCAGACTTCCCTCGACAAGTTTAGGATGTATTGATATAAGGTTTCCATAGGGAAACAGCATTGTGAATCGCTACTGAGGTAAAAACGATTGAATGGAAGGTCAAGGTCAAAGGTCAAGGTCACAGTCAAGCAAAATGTTCAAATCACGTAGGCTAATCAGCCCTAATTTTGGACATCGTTGTCACAGAGACTTCAAACTTGGTTCATATTTGTGTATGAAAATCTACGCCTATTAATTCATGTTAAGGTCAAGATCGAACAAAAGGTCGAGGAATAAATTTCTCACAGTGTTTTCTCATTCTCGGGAAAATTGTACTCTAGTCAGATTCACTCGTGTTTTTGGGTAGTTCCTCTTTACCGCTTCGTTTTTTACGTGACAATCAAAAACAGTTCGTTTGATTCGTGATTTTCACCTCCTCTCGGGATCATCTTGCCCTTTCATCAGTGGGACCCCTGAATTTTGCTAAAGTGACATCTCATTGAACGGTGTAACTTTCCCTTTTCTTAAAGGATTTCATGACCAATATTTTCTTGAGTATAAAAGGAGTCCTTCCATTTCATAGGCAGCTTAGTAACACCCGTGTGACCATCTTCCTCATTTCATTATCATCATCTCCTCCTACGCCTATTGAGGCAAAGGGCCTCAGTTAGATTTCGTCAGTCGTCTCCATAAACTGAATAAATCCATAGAGGATTCATTGGCTAAATTCATCAAAGGATTACCAGTTCCTTGTGATGCGCAGTGCATGTTTGTGTGTGTGCGTGTGTGTGCGTGTGCGTGTGTGTGTGTGTGTTTGCGTATACGTGTAAGCATACTCTGATCTAGAGCTTTGACTTTCATTCAAACAAAGGAACGCCTATTATTATTATTATTATTATTATTATTATTATTATTATTATTATTATTATTATTAGCCAAGCTCTAACCCTAGCTGGAAAAGCAAGATGCTATAAGCCAAAGGGCCCCAACTGGGAAAAATAGCCCAGTGAGGAAAGGAAATAAATAAACGATATGAGAAATAATTATCAGTTAGTAAAATATTTTAAAAACAGTAACAACATCAAAACTATTTCATATATAAACTATAAAAACACTTAGGTCAGCCTGTTCAACATAAAAACAAAAACATTTGCTGCAAGTTTCAACTTTTGAAGTATTACCACCAACTATTCACATCATGCAGTGTGAGAATCTTTGTTGAATTTCTATCCACAATGAGTATTTCATAAACACATATTTCATTACAACGGTTCAAAGGACGAATCGAAATGACGAAATACGCCTTAGGTAAACTGACACCCCCCATTCGCAAACCCTGATTGACTCAAGATAATTTGTACTTTTTTTTTTTACCTGGTTTTCCTCGAAGTTTGTTTCAGTATCGATGTTCGTAAGTATTGAGACGCCAGTTATTCGAAAGAAACAATCTAGTTATCAATCAAACTTGACGGTGAAAATAGATTAAGTAACTCGTCGATTCTAAAGCGAGGGTCATATTCCGAGAAATTTGAGCGCGTAATCTTCCGTGGAGAGAGAGAGAGAGAGAGAGAGAGAGAGAGAGAGAGAGAGAGAGAGAGAGAGAGAGACATTAACAATGCCCCACCAAGTAGGACAGTGCCCTAGAAACTGAACATGTGTATATATATACATACATATATATATATATATATATATATATATATATATATATATATAATATATATATATATGATCAGCGCCCAACCCCCTCTCTACCCAAGCTAGGACAAAGGAAGGCCAGACAATGGCTGCTGACTCAGTGGATAGACATATAGACTTCCCAAACCTTTCATCCTTAGCTCACAAGGATGGTAAGGTTGCAGCGATCAAATGAACTACGGTAACAAGTTTGATCGAGACGAACCCCAGTCTGGCGATCACTAGGCAAGGACATTATCAGCAGTGTATTAATTAGATTCAAGGATTTAAGGCATATTTTTTTTTTAGATCTAAATAGCAACTTCCACAAAGAAATATGTTCCATGTAACAATGGATAAGAAAAATCCACCTCCTACAAGAAGGCCAGTGTTCCAAGATCCCGTTCTCTAGTCTTGGGTAGTGTCATAGCCTCTGTACCATGGTCTTCCACTGTCTTGGGTTAGAGTTCTCTTGCTTGAGGGTACACTTGGGCACACTATTCTATCTTATTTCTCTTCCTCTTGTTTTGTTAAAGTTTATATAGTTTATAGTTTATTTTGATGTTGTTACTCTTCCTAAAATATTTTATTTTTCCTTTTTTCCTTTCCTCACTGGGCTACTTTCCCTGTTGGAGCCCCTGGGCTTATAGCATCCTGCTTTTCCAACTAGGGTTGTAGCTTAGCAAATGATAATAATAATGGTTATTATTTTGTACAATAGACTCCTGAGTAGTTCAGTGGTAACGCGTTCGCCTAGCATTCGCATAACACAAGATCGATCCCCGCCTGGAACCGTGAGTTTAAGCTGTTTACTGGATAGACCACTGCCGTGTTTGGGCACCACAGTGGGGTTGGGTTTCATCTATATATTTTTACACACACACGTCTGAATTTTAAGCTGAAATAAAAATAAAAATATATCGGCCACAAGATACTAGAATTGGCAGAAAGGTGAAAAGTCGGAATTTGTTTTATAATTCATTTATATAATTTTCTAAGGAATGTTAATTCACAAACTATGAATATGTACATGCATTATATAGTGTGTTGTGTATATGAATAAACAAATAGTTCATTATCTACGGTAAAATCTATTCTGATATGAAGGTCATTGTGTAAGTTTGAACTGGGAAATTTCCTTCTAGATTTTGAAGTTCTCGTTCCTCGAAATTGGTTATTCAAGGTCAAATTTTGGAATAGCACGAGACTACCATGAACAAAAAATAGTATAAATCATGCATATCTATAGTTTTCGTTTCCTAGAGTAGCCTAGAGTAGTAGCAAAGTCAAATCCTCCATCTGACGTCTTAAAATAGTGATGAATACCTTCTTAGTGTATGACCCGATGGAAAATTACCGGGCTTGCCTGCTGCTGCTGCCTGCTGCTGCCACCTGTCCGGAATGTATGCCCGTCGGTACTAAACGCTTTAGGCAAACACTTTTCCGTCCAGGGTCAACAAGCGTTTGTTTGTTTCCTTCTCCGAACGAGATGTACCAAACCGTCTCTCGCAAACATCTGTCGATTTCTTGAAGGTTCTGTGATGGATTTCATCATCATCTCCTCCTACGCCTATTGACGCAAAGGGCCTCGGTTAGATTTCCCCAGTCGTCTCTATCTTGAGCTTTTAATTCAATACTTCCCCATTCATCATCTCCCACTTCGCGCTTCATAGTCCTCAGCCATGTAGGCCTGGGTCTTCCAACACTTCTAGTGCCTTGTGGAGCCCGGCTGGACGTTTGGTGAACTAATCTCTCTTGGGGAGTGCGAAGAGCACTCAAACATCACAAAGTAGTTACACACATAATTTATATATATATATATATGTATATATATATATATATATATATATATATATATATATATATATATATATATATGTGTATATATATATATATATTTATATATATATATATATATATATATATATATATATATATATATATATATATATATATATATATATATATATATATATAATGTTTATTGGACAAAAACATATATACATACAAAATATTTACAAAAAAAGATTCGGTCCAAGCCCATGTGGAGCAGAGCTCTTCGGGCAATAATACAAATAAAATAATATCTTCAATTAAGAAAATTTATAAAAAGTAAATATTGATATAGATAAACTAAATGTACACATATATATATATATATATATATATATATATATATATATATATATATATATATATATATATATACATAAGTATATACATATGCATACATATACAAATACATATACACACACATGTACATATACATACACATACACATAGACACATATAAATGAGATTTTTAGCCTAAAAATAAATGGAAATGTATATTCGTATAATAGAGTATAATAAAGAAGGGCGGAATAATAAATAGTGCAAATTTTGAATTTAAACATTGATATGGTAGAAATGCTAGAATTACAAATGTATACAAGCAATAAACAATATAAGAATTAAGAACATTATTGCATTAATGGTTAGGTCATGAAGAAATGTCTACTAATAAAACTTAGTACACAGATAATAACATATTAGTAAATGATTTTTTAAAAGATCGAATGCTAAGCAATGCCTTAAGATAAGCAGGCAGAGTATTCCATTGTTTAACTCCCTGATAGAGATAAAACTGTTCACATTTCTTTACACGTACGAAGGGAAGAGTTAAGTTAGAGTCTCCTGTTCCATATTGGTGTGCTGATTGTCCCTGAATTATTTTTTGTCTAATGGATGGATATTTATGCAGCGAAAGGGTTTGAAACATCAAATTCATTAAGGAGAGTTTGTAGGTGTCCTCCAACTTCAGAATCGAGAGAGACCGGAATAGAGGTGATGTATGAGCTAAATAATCACTCGAAGTTATTATTCTCACCAGTTTTTTTTGCATAATGATTAGCGGTTGCAGGACGTTTCTACTGCAACACCCCCCCCCCCCCCCGCTGTAATTCAGTAATTTAGATGAGGAGATATTAAAGAGTGGTAGAGTTGTTTTAATATATATAGCGGGAAATAATCCTTCAGCCTATATATGATACCTGTAACTTTGGAAATTTTATTGACTATCATATCCACATGCTTACTGAAGGTTAACTTATTGTCAAACATTACTCCTAAAAATTTTCCACTGGACTTCTGGTCAAGAGTGTGATTTCCTATTGCAACTCTTATGTTACCGGGAACTTTGCGCAAAGAAAATATTATGAAATATGTTTTTCTCTCATTTAGGGTCAATTTATTCGATAGTAACCAATTTTTAACATTATTTAAGTTAGCAGTTAAAGAATTACAAAGAGAATAAATATTTTTATGACAAAGATGGAGCGTGGTGTCATCGGCAAAAAGTATGGAGTTTAATCTGCCAACTGAACGAGGCAAATCATTAATATAGATGAGGAAAAATAACGGTCCTAAGACTGATACCTGAGGGACACCTATTTTGACATCCATAATCTCTGAAAGATGACCATCGAGCGTGACAAATTGTTTTCGATTTGTTAGGTAGGATTGGAGTAAGAGTAGTGCATTGCCTCGTATACCATAATGTTCCAGCTTTTGAAGTAGTATATCATGAGACACAATATCAAAGGCTTTGCTCAAATCCAAAAAAACCGCACCAAGGTATTCATTTTTATTCATTGCATTATAGATATTTTCAAGGAGGCCAAGAACGGCATCACTAGTACTTACGCCTCGTAAGAAACCATACTGACACGTAGAGAAAATGTTACAACTATTGAAGAAAGAGTAAAGTCGACTATACAATAGTTTTTCAAATATTTTATTCAACAAAGGAAGGCAGATAATTGGTCTATAGTTATTAACATCTGATATGTCACCGGATTTGTGTAACACAGTCACACAAGCAATTTTCAAAATATCAGGATAAATACCAGCATGTTTTCAAGATCACAATGCACTGTATATCATTGATTCAAATTATTGTATTTCCGGGGTAGAAACTAAGTTTAGGCAGTTCAAGTTTGGATCAGAATGACGTTAAGTTAGACAAGTACGATAGACTTAAGTCACAGTACTCAGACTAGCAAATGATAATCAACTTAATTATTATTATTGTAGCAAATGATAATAATCAACTTAATTATTATTATTATTATTATTATTATTATTATTATTATTATTATTATTATTATTACAATGTAAGCTATTAGCCTCGTTGGAAAAGCAGAATACTATAAGCCCAAGGGATCCAACATGGAAAAATAGCTCAGTGAGGAAAGGAAATAAAAAAAATTATAGATTATAAAAGAAAAGATAAATAATTAAAATAAAATATTTTAAGAACAATAACATTAAAATAAAACTTTCTTAGATAAACTATAAAAGCTTCAAAATAACAAGAGGAAAAGAAATAAGATAGAAGAGTGTGCTCGAGTGTACCCTCAAGCAAGAGAACTCCGAGGTCTATATATGGACCTTGGAGAACTCTACCCTAGGACAGTGGAAGGACGTGGCGCTACCCAAGACTAGAGAATGAATCCTGAAATTCCAGTAAGCAGCTTCTTTTAATTAAAAATGGGTCGAGTTTTGGAAGAAAGCTTCCATACAGTTGTATAATTTATTGTTATTCTAAACAATCTTTGTGGGTTCAACAACTTATTTTTGATTAGTTATTACTGATATTCCCTTTAATAAACTGAGGTTGAAATTTTTTAATTTTTTTTTCGGATAGCCAATAGAATTCTCAAAATCTACACGATTAA
>NC_090754.1:78630050-78637550 GCF_036898095.1 Palaemon carinicauda
CGAAAATATAACCTCCTTGGCGGAGGTAATAATAATAATAATAATAATACTGATGATAACAATAATAATAATAATAATAATAATAATAATAATAATAATAATAATAATAATAATATTGATAATGGAAATGATAATAATAATAATGACAATAATAATAATAATAATAGTATTATTATTATTATTATTATTATTATTATTATTATTATTATTATTACTTGCTAAGCTACAATCCTAATTGAAAAAGCAGAATGCTATAAACCCGGGGGCTCCAACAGGGATAATAGCCCAGAGAGGAAAGAAAATAAGAAAACTACAAGAGAAGTAATTAACAGTTAAAATAAGATATGAACAGTAACAACATTAGAATAAAATTTTCATATATAAACTATAAAACTTTTAAAAAACCAAGAGGAAGAGAAATAAAGAATAGTGTGCAAGGGAATTATTTTCTTGCGGTTAAAACTAGCGGCCGAAATACCTTAGTACTTTGTGGGCCTACGACCATACGGTATGTCATCATCTAAAGGGGAATAATGATAATTTGCGTCATTATGTACATAACGTAATGCGTGCTGTCAATTTTCTCTGCTAGCTTTGGTCAAAGAGAATGGTGATGGTTAACCATAGAATGATTTTCACAACATATTTATCTCCCGAGGACTGTAATTGGTTTCATTTGTGACCAAAAATGAGAATTGTGAGTAGGCCTAATATTCGAATTGTTAGAATGGGATTGAGAAACGCAGAATATAGTTTTTTTTTTTTTTTTTTTTTTTTTTTTTTTTTTTTTTTTTTTTTTTTAGATATAATCAATTTCAACGAAAAAAAAACTTCTAGCGCTTATTATTACGTAAAAATCATATAATTGGTGGAAGGAAAAAGACCATTTGGAATTAGCAGAACATTTTTTATTTTGAGATTTAAAAAGTACAGGCCCAGAAGAAGACCAATATTCCGTTCCGGACCTTCAATAGGAAAATACCAATTTCTCTGGGACCGAAGAGGATCCTGGTTTGTGTTGGCCTTGTCTGCTTTACGACGCCCTCGACTGAACTTCTGACTCCTTCCTGCCTCGGTCGTCATGCTGCTCTCATCCCATCATCATCCTGTCCTTCGTGTTCCAGATATGACCTGGCCCCTTCACAAGATTACCTTACTTACGTGCAAGAGCCCGTGGTCCCCTTCGTTGTAAGGGGGTCCAATCTAAAACCAACCAACTAACAGAAGACGAATGGCGATGACCAAAAATTTTAATAAGAAAGCATCAAGAAAGACCTAGCAGACCAAATGAAAGGACCAAATAATCATAGAAATGGACTATTGTTGAAAAGCCTTGAAGACCAGTTGAAAAGACCAAATTTCATGGAAATGTGGAGCGATGAAAACTTACAACCTGAAACGACGAAAAATCTTAGCATTGGAGGATGAATGAACACTTAGAAAACCAGTTGGGTAGTGCCATAGCCTCTGTACCATGGTCTTCCACTATCTTGGGTTAGAGTTCTCTTGCTCGAAGGTACAATTTGGCACGCTATTCTATCTCATTTCTCTTCCTCTTGTATTGTTGAAGTTTTTATAATTTATTTAGGAAATATTTATTTTAATGTTGTTACTGGTAGCAGGTTAGTCAGGGCACCAGCCACCCGTTGAGATACTACCGCTAGACAGTTATGGGGTCCTTTGACCGGCCAGACAGTACTTCATTGGATCCTTCTCTCTGGTTACGGTTAATTTTCCCTTTGCCTACACATACACCGAATAGTCTGGCATATTCTTCACAGACTCTCTTCTGTCCTCATAAAACTGACAACACTGAGATTACCAAACAATTCTTCTTCCCCCAAGGCCTTAACTATACTGCAGTGTAATTGTTCAGTGGCTACTTTCCTCTTGGCTAGGGTAGAAGAGACTCATTAGCTATGGTAAGCAGCTCTTCTAAGAGTAGGACACTCCAGAATCAAACCATTGTTATCTAGTCTTGGGTAGTGCTATAGCCTCTGTACCATGGTCTTCCACTATCTTGGGTTAGAGTTCTCTTGTTTGAGGGTACGCTGCACACTATTCTATCTAATTTCTCTTCCTCTTGTTTTGTTAAAGATTTTATTGTTTATATAGGAAATATTTATTTTAATGTTGCTACTGTTCTTAAGTATTTTATTTTTCCTTGTTTCCTTTCCTCACTGGGCTACTTCCCTGTTGGGGCCCCTGGGCTTATAACATCATTCTGCTTTTCCAACTAGGGTTGTAGCTTAGCTTGAAATAATGATAATAAATAATAATACTGTTCTTAATCTTTTTTTATTTTTCCTTGTTTCCTCTCCTCACTGGGCTATTTTCCCTGTTGGAGCCTTTGGGCTTATAGCATCCCGCTTTTCCAACTAGGGTTGAAGCTTAGCTAGTAGTAGTAATAATGATAATAATGAAAATAATAATAATTACTAAAAACACTACAAATGGGAATAGTTGAAGACCTCACAGACTAGTTGGAATGACAGAATTGTGGGATGGGTAAGAGACGTTGAACACCAGTTGGATTGTCTAGAATACTCTCGAAATGGCGATAGGGGAAGACCAGTTAGAATAAAAAAAACATAGAAATGTATGTAGCTAAAGAATGGAGGACCATTGGAATGGTCATAAAGGATGGAAATACTGGAAAGCTTAAGACCATCATGACTAGTTTGAATGACCAGAAATACTTGAAATGGGAAATAGATCAAGACTTTGAAAACCAGTTGAATGAGCAAAAATTAGAGCGTTTTTGAACGATCTAGGAATAAGGGACTACGAAGAAGAGTTGGAATGACCAATATAATAAAGAAATGGACTGTTACAGATCTTGAAGGTCAGTTGGAATAACAAATAATACTATAACTGTGGATAGGGATGTTGTGGCCGATGTGGTAACGTCTCTGACTGGTGAACGCCAGAAAAGAGGTGTTCTAGTCCCGCTGAAACTCGTTAGTTTCTTTGTTCACCGCAACCTCACTATCCTTTGAGCTAAGGATGTGGAGGCCGTGTTTTAGCGGAGCCTATAGGTCTATCTGCTGAGTCATCAGCAGCCATTGTCTGGCCCTCCTTGGTCCTAGCTTGGGCAGAAAGTGGGCTTGGGCGCTGATCATATGTATATATGGTCAGACTCTAGGTCATTGTGCTATTCGATAAGGCAATGTCACTGTCCCTTGCCCCCTGCCATTCATGAGTGGCCTTTAAACCTTTAAATAGGTAATTACTTTGAAGGCCATTTGGATTGACCAGAGTCTAGGGGATGGAGGGGTGATAACTATAGACCCCGGAGACCAGTTTTAACAACTAGAAATTATAGAAATAAAGACCTGTTACAATGATGATAAATGTTAGAAATTTGTGATAGATAAACACTTAGAAGACTATAGTCCATTTCTTTTAGCGAGGCAGATTTGCACCGACTCGCAGCGGTGCCCTTTTAGCTCGGAAAAGTTTGCTGATCGCTGATTGGTCAGAATTATCTTGTCTAACCAATCAGCGATCAGGAAACTTTTCCGGGGTAAAAGGCCACCGCTGCCAGACGGTGTAAATCTGCCTCGCTTAAAGAAATGGACTATAGTTTGAGTGGCCAAAATAATAGAAATGTGGTTTAGTTCAAGACCTTGGAGACCAGTTAGAATGATAAGAAATTATAGAAATGTGAGAGAAGTTACTACATGAAAGAAAAGTTGGAATACCATACAAATGGTACAAACGTTACTGATCTAGGAATATCATATCTTTTATTCGTTACTTATGTATAGTTAAATTGATATTTCCTTATTTCCTTTCCTCCCTGAGCTTCACTTGGGCTTGTAGCATCCTACATTTCCGTCCAGGGTTGTAGTTTGGCTAGTAATAATAGAGGAAGGTCTAGAATTTTAGAAGACCATTCGTAATAACAACAAATAGGAATGGAAAAGAGGCAAAGACATAGAAGAATAATTATCATAATAAAAAAAAAGTCAAAGGAATATGGAATGGGTGAAATTCTAGAAGACCAGATGTGATGTCCAAAATTACACGAATTTTTAATAGGTGAAACATTTAGAGTGAAATTATCAAATAAGCTGCCAGAGAAATAAAACACATTTCACTTTTAACAGGGAAAACCTTGACCAAGGTTTTTCTGTGATGATGATTATTATAACTCAATATTCTGTGTGGAAGTGTAGCGGTATAGTTTGTATTATTGATGGCATTATTTTTGTTATCCCTCATGTTCTCTAAATTGAAAGAGTGGAAATTACATAAGCGCCTCTTAAGTGGAATAAACTTATTACTGTTTCCATTTTTTTTTAATTCAACATGTTGAGTTTGGTTTTGGGTTATCTTTCAAATATTTTCAATAATTTATTAATTTTGAATGTTTTAGTTGTAAGGAACAGCAATTGTGACGAAAGTAACACTGGGGTAGATTTTTTCCAAAACTAGACAAGAAAAAAACAATATGATTATTGGCTTTGGACCTAATTAAAAATTAGCCCACCTACTGGCATTGATTGGCTGATTGATTTTTGGTTTTCTAACACCGTGGAAAGATTGTCTGGATCAAACAGAAAAGTAAAACTTATGTGTATCATAGCTCGTGTTCCATTTTGTACTTCTTAGGTATCCCCTGGTCCCATCCCCTTTGCATGGGAGCATATAAATTTTGCTTCAAGATGTCGTTTTTGTTTCTTTATTTTTCAAATGTCATCTTATAAAACACCTAGGTGTCCACGTATAATCTTCACGTAAATTGAACTAAAATTGCCAGTTGTGTAAGTTGACCTGCCATTTTAGTCACTTGCCTTTGCGGTTTTCACAGTTGATTAGTAAAGCAATACTAGTTGGAGAGAGCATCGTTGTCGGCCTATTTCATATGCCAAGTATTATCTAATTTATGTGACATATACTTGAAAACCATATTTTGAATTGATTAGTGTCAGAGACTCATATTATTTGTTGAATTCTCAAATATCTTTTTAATAAGTGTTGTAATAAGTATTAAGCCCTTATTTTATACGTTTAAGTCCCCAAAGATTTTTTTTTTCATTATTTAAGGCATGTTGTTGCTTGATAAAGCTTAGGATGTTGTGCCTTAGATTATTCTTTTATCCTGATTTTAACTAGTTTATTGTAGGATAATTCAGGTAAGGACCCATCACTCAAAGGCTAGATTAGACCAGTACCAACATGTAATTCCATTCAATTTAGTGTTCCAGTTTAGGTTAACAGGGGGTCTCGAGTAGTTAAAAGACCTAGCACCCTAGTTTAGGCTAGGTTACTACGTTAGGTTAGGACACGTCCCTGCAAGTGTGTTTGTTTCATTGGTACATTTTTTGTTATTATTATTATTATTATTATTATTATTATTATTATTATTATTATTATTATTATTATTATTATTATTAGCTAAGCTACAACCATAGCTGGAAAAGCAAGATGCTATAAGCCCAAGGGCTCCAACTGTTGACGCACATGAAATGTGTATTTTTTAAACTGCTTGCGGTGTGATTTAAACAACTCTTCTAGGAAAAGGATACTCCAAAATCAAGCCATTGTTCTGTAGTCTTGGGTAGTGTCATAGTCTCCATACCATGGGCTTCCACTGTTTTGGGTCAGAGTTTTCTTGCTTGGTGCATTGTCCTGCTCGATAGGGCAGTGATATTTCCCTGGCCTCTACAATTCATGAGTAGCCTTTAAACCTTGGCACGCTATACTAACTGTTTCATTATTTCCTTTCCTCACTAGGCTATTTTCCATATTGGAGTCATTGGACGTATAGCACTCTGCTTTTCCAACTAAGGTTGTAGCTTAGCTTGTTTTGGGGTTTTTCAGCATAATGCCCCATATGTTGGAATAGAAATATAGAATTGAATAATCCGCCAGATGTGAGCATCTGTGGAGTAGGATCTTTACATTTCTGACTGTAAATGTAGGTTCAGGTTAGTCATTTGATAAAGGTTAAGCCTGTAATTGGAGAGATCATGTTTATGTTGTTTGCAGTTGGTGATAGAGAAGAGAAGCTGTAGAGACTTAAGAAAGAAATTAAAGGTGTCTGTAAGTAATAGAAGTGGTAAGTGAATGTTAACTCAGAAGGTAAATGAATTTGAGGAAGATGATGCAATGAAGATGAATGAAGTGTTTAATTTGATAGGTGCAGTGAAGATGAATGAAGTGTTTAATTGATAGGTGCAATGAAGATAAATGAAGTGTTTAATTGTTAAGTGCAATGAATATGAATGAAGTGTTTAATTCATAATTGCAATAAAGATGAATGAAGTTTTAATTGATAGAAGCCTTGGAAATGGGTGAGAGAAAAGATAAATTAAAGAAAAGCTGAGGGAATATATGAAGATATTGTTGAATTACCTTTCTTTTATGAAAGTAAAATAGAGATACGTTAATCCAAACGAGAGAGAAAATGTTGAAAAAATCGATATATGTTGGAGTCTTTTTTTTAAGCAAGGAATGGTTGTCTTGTTGTTTATACACCACAAATACATCCTTAGGAAGGTATCATTGTAGAATGTAAATCAATTACTTACTTTAAGGAATCGTAACAAGACGAACTATATTTTCCAATTAACTTTAAAGTAAAACAGCTGAAGAACACGACTACGTAAATTGCGTAGAAAAAAATAAATCACAATAAAAATGAAGCTTTTAATTGATACTTGAGACTTTTCTTATTAACCTTGCGTATATTCGCGGTCTAGGTATATAATGTCAACCAATTTGTTTACCAATATTCAAGCGACTTGCGCACCTCGTCACACGTACCCCCCCCCCCCTATCAATAGGTTGCCAGTTTCCTTTTTCCTATCCATACATATATCCATACATACATATATGTATATATTATAGGTAGGTAGACCGGCGTATGTATAAAGCAGCTCAACCGTGCGCACATTTATGCATACCCGATGTATGCTACAAGTTGGGAGTAATTTTCTTAGAAAGTGGTACTGCCAGTAAGATCAACATAGATTTACTTTGTGTTCAGTAATTTCTTTTAAAAAAAAATAATAATAATAATAATAATAATAATAATCCAATATCATTTCAGATTCTCTTTTCTTGATTTGTCCTGAGAAAAAAAAATAAAGTAAATATATTATTAATGGCAGACGTTTCCTAAGTTCTTAGAATTCTCTTCTGAAGAGAATTCGTCCTATAAGTAATAAAAAAGGATTCTCTTAACACTATTATAAATAAGTTACGTTTGATACTCAGTTATGTCAAAATAATTACTTAGGAACATTACTTTTCAGGAACACGTTAAGTACATCATTGATTCAAGTTATTGTTTACAAATAAATATCAGGATTAAATTTTCTAATATTAAGGGTGTTTAACTTTTTTACAGATATTTATTTCAATTTTACTGTTCTTAAAATATGTTATTATTATTATTATTATTATTATTATTATTATTATTATTATTATTATTATTATTATTATTATTATTCCTTTCCTCACTGGGCTATATTCCCTGTTGCAGCCCCT
>NC_090754.1:78640050-78805050 GCF_036898095.1 Palaemon carinicauda
GCTGTGACATACTTTTGATAACCTGAATGTGATAGAAAGCACAAAACTGATAAAAAAGTATGATTACATAATTTTGTTTACAGTTTTAATCAACTCATGTAAAGTATATTGAGGGTTATTTTTATACAGAATTAAAGATAGCAGGGTACTTAGATTCCAGATATTATAAAAGTGATTGGTATATTCTATATTCAGTAGAATTATCCCTTTATTCAAATAGTAAACAAGCTATAAAAGTAACTAAAAAAAAACAATCAAATAAAATTTATTAAGCTACGAGGCTTGCTTGAGCTTTCACAGTTCAAAATAAGGACATTTGCAACAAAATTAAGCTATTTTTGTTCCAAATACTGTATAAGGTTGTGGTAGCCTGTTGATAACGTCCTTGCCTGGTGATCGTCAGACTAGGGTACTAGTCCCGCTCAAACCCGTTAGCTCCTTTGGTCGCTGAAACCTCACCATCCTTGTATGAGCTCAGGATGGGGGTTTGGGGGAGCCTATAGGTCTACCTGCTGAGTCATCAGCAGTCATTGCCTAACCCTCCCTGGTCCTAGCTTAGGTGGAGAGGGGGCTTGGCGCTAATCACATAGTCAGTCTCTAGGGCATTGTCCCTTGCCTCTGCCATTCATGAGTGCCCTTTAAACTAGGAAAATCACCAGTCATAGCCTGGCCCTCCCTGATCCTAGCTTGGGTGGAGAGCGGGCTTGGATAATCATGTGGTCAGTCTCTAGGGCATTGTCCCTTGCCTCTGCCATTAATAAGTGGCCTTTAAACTAGGAAGATCGCCAGCCATCGCCTCACCCTCCCTGGTCCTAGCTTGGGTGGAGAGGGGGATTGAGCGCTGATAATTTGGTCAGTCTCTCGGGCATTGCCCCTTGCTTCTGCCATCCATGAGTGGCCTTTAAACCAGGAAGATCATTCCAGTTTCTTACCACAGCTGGGGCATACCTTTTGGAAACCTTTTATGGTACTGAGCCTTACATACGAAAAGGGATTAAGTACAAACTGGTGATGACCTGAAGGCAAAGGGTGGTCAGAATTATGAACAATTGAATATAACGTGAATGTTGAAAGACCCAGGCCTACACGGCTGTGGACTATGAAACGTGAAGTAGGAGATGATGAATGGAGAAGTATTGATTTCAAAGCCCAAGATAGAGACGACTCACGAAATCTAACCGAGTCCCTTTGCGTCAATAGGCGTTGCAGATGATGATGATGATGATCTAATCGACATACGTGAAGGGGGCTAGAGTTCGATGCTAAGATCTGAGATACGGAAAATAAGATTTGAATTGGCTCTTGAAGATCAAATTGAAGCGATAGGTTGATTTTGTATTTCAAGATACTATATTTGATTCATAGGTCACCCAGTCCTCAGATTTTTTTTTTTTTTTTTTTTTTTTTTTTTTTTTTTTTTTTTTTTTATCTAGGTAACTTTCATAATCTTGTTCTCCTCACAGTTATTTGAGCATGGTACCATTATGGATGGCTTTCTTTCTGATTTACGAATATAATTAACCTTCCATGGGTTCTCGTTAATTGTGCAGTATTCCATAATACAGATATTACTTAAATACTTAGTTATTGAAACATTTAAAAGAATCTTATAAAATATAGGATATTTTATAAATATATGATCTGGAAGACTTACAAAATTATACATACATACATGCTTTCATTTTTCAACATTGAGTCATTTCACATGGCAGTGATTGGCTCATAAAGAAGAGAAAAAAACTCACTGGTCATTGTTATTCATCCTTTAGCTGCTGAATCGTGGATGGTCTCCCTGTGCAGCAAGTTTCCATAACTTTAGCCTGTCACTTAATATAAGGCCCATGTTGAAACCTCTACTTACATTCACCTCTGTCTTGTGTGCAGGTCTGTGTATTCTGGATATTAGGATCCCATTCTTTACAATACTTCATCTACACCTTTTATGTAACTCTCCTGTTATCCTTTGATCTACCCCAGTCTTTTAGTTCCTTTTCTATCTACTCCCTACTTTACTTTATCAATCCTTCTAATATCTCTTGATACTTTGAAAATGTTTCATCTCAACAACTCCATTGTTTTTTTCTTATTCTTATTCAAACATTATTTCCATGAAGAAGAAGAAGTAGCTCAAGAGCTCCTTTAGACATTTCCACTTTAATTCATTTAAACAACACTAGTCCCATTCCAATATTTTGCGCACACCCTGCTGCCTTTCTTTATTATTATTATTATTATTATTATTATTATACATATATATATGTTATAATATATATATATATATATATATATATATATATATATATATATATATATATATATATATATATATATATATATATATTTCTGTGTGTATAGAGGTTCGTGAATAGCCTTGCAACTTAACGAAATTCAATGAGGTTTAAACATATACCACTTTCTTCCTTATCACACAATACTTGTTGTTTTAATCAACAATTTGTCTTATTACATCGATTGATAAGAAAAGCCCTATTGCGTTCAAACATCAGAAATGAAGAAAGATTTCATGGATTGAAAAAGAAACAATTAAATCTATTAAAAACAAAACAAATATTGGACTAAGATTAAATAGATAATTTGGAGAAGACCAATTTCTAAATTAATTTTAAATAAGTCATTTGCATCTTTTACCACTTAACCTGTTTTTATGTTGAACAGGCTGACATAATTCTTCTCTTTTTGTAGTTTATATTATGAAATATATTTATAGTTGATTTTATGAAACATCTGTTTTAATGTTGTTATTGGTTTTTAAATATTTTATTTTAATAGTTCATTACTTCTTATATCGTTTATTTATTTCCGTATTTCCTTTCCCCACTGTGCTATTTTTCCCTGTTGGAGCCCTGGAGCTTATAGCATCTTGCTTTTCCAACTAGGGTTGTAGCTTAGCTAGTAATAATAATAATAATAATAATAATAATAATAATAATAATAATAATAATAATAATAATAATAATAATAATCCTGTCAATTGTGTTGTCTGCAGTGCCTTCCTCAAGGCTCATTGAGGCATCGAATTATAAGATCCCGCAGAGCTTATGTATGAACCTGCCTCACGCTCAAGACGGCAAATGGCATAAGATATCTTTTAATTATGTCTTACAGGATATTCATAATGATTATAAAAAAGGAAAAATAGAAAATTGTAGGAGAATAAATGGGGAAAAATAGTGAATGCCAAGCTGTATTTACAGGAGGGAGCTATAGAAATAAGAAACTCCCTGTAGTAACTAACTCACTTATAACAGCTATAGAATATAGTAATGTTTTTGATTTTGGGAAAAGAGTGGCATTGATGGCAGTTTTGAAAGAATACAGAATCCACGTTAAAATCCTATAGATGCAGTTGTAGGGAGACGCAACAAATATTGACGTAGAGGAGAGTATAGAGCAAGAAATAGGTCAAGGTCATATAACTTTCCTCACCCAGATCCATTAATTGATAAGGTCTCTTTAATTATATGTAGCTCTGAAACTTCTACGTGTGTTTATTGCAAATTTACTGATGAGAAACACCTGAGCTTTCTCTTCTTCAATTGCTCAAAGAATGCATAAGTAAAGAAAGTTCTCCTAAATTTGGAGACCTGTTTAAATGTTTAAAAGCTACTCGTGAATGGCAGGGCCAAGGGACAGTGACATTGCCCCCTTGAGTAGGACAATGCCCTAGAAACTGACCATATATACATATGATAAGCGCCCAAGCTAGGACCAAGGAGGACCAGGCAATGGCTGTCGATGGCTCAGCAAATAGACCTATAGGCTCCCCAAAACCCCCCATCCTTAGCTCACAAAGATAGTGAGGAAGCAATGACCAAAGAAACTAACAAGTTTGAGCGGTACTCGAACCCCAGTCTGGCGTTCACCAGTCAGGGACGTTACCACATCGGCCACCACAACCCTAAGGAAAACTTAGAATTTACTTATCATGCCATGTTTTGAATAGTATTCCCCTACCTAATTTCCAGCAGCTGATTCTCATCTAAACTAGTTGGAAAAAAACTTGAGGTCTATTAAATTCCGTAACCTGGACCTATGCCATCGTCTTTTAATTAGCTCTGTCCATGCTTTATAGAATTATCATAATTCAAACCCTCCTTTACATTCAGATCTTCCCAGAATTTACTATCCACTATAGAATACATATATACAGTTGATTCTAACAGTCTTGCCCTTTCCTTCCGGACGCTCAAAACTTCATAGTATTCTAGAATTTCGAGTCCGGTTGTGGCCAAAATGAGGAATGATCTTCCCAATCAAATATTCATAAGTTCAAACTTGATGCAAAGGCTTTTATACTTTGCAGGTTGACATAAGTCCTATTTCATTGTATACTGTATATGTTACTTATCTTTCACACAGTTATTCATCCTAGTATGATTTTTATTCATCTTTCATGGTTTATTCTGTTTCACCATTTCTTTTCAGCACTGTTATTATTATTATTATTATTATTATTATTATTATTATTATTATTATTATTATTATTACCTGCAAAGCTACAACCCCAGTTGGAAAAGCAGAACGCTATAAGCCCAGTGGCCCCAACAAGGAAAACAGCCCAGTGAGGAAAGGAAACAAGGAAAAATAAAATATATTAAGGAGAGTAACAAAGTTAAATAAATGGTTCCTATATAAGCTATAAAAACTTCAACAAAACAAGAGGAAGAGAAATTAGAAGAGTAGTGTGCTCGAGTATACCCTCAAGCAAGAAAACTCTAACCCAAGACAGTGGAAGACCATGGTACAGAGGCTATGGCACTACCCAAGACTATAGAATAGTAGTTTGATTTTGGAGTGTCCTTCTCCTAGAGGCTAGACTGATTACACAGTTTGGGCCCTGGGACTTGTACCTATTTGTTTTTCCAACGGGAGTTACAGTTTGGCTAATAATAATAATAATAATAATAATAATAATAATAATAATAATAATAATAATAATAATAATAATTACTATTATTATTATTATTATTATTATTATTATTATTATTATTATTATATCAGACGAAACCGTTGTTTGAAATTATCATCCTTATCAACCACTAGAGATATCACTTTTCAATTTCGTATTTTCACATCATGATAAACCTCATAGTCATTCAGTGTCACCTAATCTCGATCTCCGTGTTCATTTCACACTTCAGTTACCTTTTTCAGTTTTTAAATGTCACTACCATTCAGTTTTTTTCAATTGTATTAACCTTTTCCAATATCATTTTCAGCAAATACCCAGAAGAGGGTCAGTTTTGGCAACACTGCGCCCGATGACAATGGTGGCGTTTTCTGAAATCATTTCTTCGATTATCAAAATCACATAATATCATATTATCTTCCAAAAATAGCAAATTGACAATTTCTTTTGTAATAGTATATTACAAGGAGGTAAAAAGATTAAAGAGAAAAATATATGAAGGCAGAAAGACAAGGATTTTTTTTTTATGTTCGTCTGTAAGAAGTTCGAAAAAGCAAACTCTCTCTCTCTCTCTCTCTCTCTCTCTCTCTCTCTCTCTCTCTCTCTCTCTCTCTCTCTCTCTCTCTCTCTCTCTCTCTTGAAATATGTATGCCTAGTATTTTCAGCCTATCCCTTTAGCTCTTTTAGAGGGGGAGGTGCCAGATAGGCTTTAGAAAATCTCTAAGGATGCTTTTTCTACCACCGAGTTGCAGATACCTTATACAGCGTTCGATCCCGAACTATCGCTCACCAGACCACCCAGCATTAAATGAATATCAGCATCTGGTTTGATTCGGAAAAAAGCTTGTCTATTTACCACTTGGAACATTCACTGGAAAATTCCATTTAGAAATATACAAATATAAAGTTAGCTGAGTTTCGGAGAAGAACCAACAGATTTCATTTTGAAAAATAGTGGGAAACTGCCTTTCCATCCATCGCTATCTAGTTCATTCATCATCTATTTAACCCTTTTCTTCTTTGCATTCAGCTTTTCCCATTTCTATTATGGGGTCGCTGATTACACGTTATTTTTGAAGAGTTTCATAATATTAACGGGGAGTAGCATTTTAGGAAAACCACCATGGAACGATTTTAATGACTCAAATCTCGTTTACACATCAGAGACAAGTGTGCAGTTAGGTACGAAAACTTCTTCTTCTTCTTCTTCTTCTTCTTCTTCTATACGGAGTCACTGTTTCTAGCTAGCCTTCTCCATCTCCCTCTGTCCTGTACATCTTGTTCTCTTAGACCGTTTTCCTTCATGTCATTCTATGATTTATCTTTCCACCTGAACTTTGGCATTCGCCTCCTTCTTCTGCTCTCCACCTCCAAGTTCATAACCCTTTTACATACATCGTCTCCCCCTTCTCATGACATGACCAAACCATTTCAATCTTCTTTCCGGAGCTTTCTTTGAAACCTCTAATACTTTGAATGTCCCTCTGATCAATTCATTCCAGATGTTATCTTATTTTTGTGACCCAACACATCCACCTCAACATTCTCATCTCGTCCACTTCCATTTTTTTTTTCTTGTTCTCTCTTCATTCCTCGTATATTTAATGTCTCCAGTAGTATATACATGAATTATTTGTTTTAATGTTGTTAATTTTTTTTAAGATATTTTATTTTTATTTTTCATTACTTATATCATTTATTTATTTTCTTGTTTTCATTCCTCGCTGGGCTATTTTTCCCTGTTGGAGCCCTTGGGCTTATAGCATCTTGCTTTTCCAACTAGGGTTGTAGTTTGGCTAATAATAATAATAATAATAATAATAATAATAATAATAATAAAGTTATTAGATTTGCTTGGCAGTGGCACCCAAAGAAACATTGGGCTTAAAGGTCCTATAAAGTCACTCTGCTTCTTTGCTGGTGTTTATTGATATAAGAGGAATGAAAGAAGTTGATCTAAATATGGAATAATATTTCATGGCCCTCCAAATTTATTACTTATAGTTTGCTTTTCAATTTAGTATGAACATATATCCCGGCAAATCTTGGACTCGACTATCCACGGGATTTTCTGTTAATTTCTGGTGGTTCATATGAGATCGATTAAATTGCAGCAAGGAAACGTAATTTTACGCCAATTTCAAACCAATGATTATTATTATTATTATTATTATTATTATTAGTAGTAGTAGTAGTAGTAGTAGTAGTAGTAGTAGTAGTAGTAGTAGTAGTAGTCAAACATGGGTTATGTAGTGGTTTATGTCAAGCGTCCTTATGAAATTTCACATAGCTTCGTGTAGATATGTGATATCATCGTTAGACTTTACCCCTGCTGTGTAATTACGATCATGATAGGCCATCGTAGCCTATTGGAAACGTCATTGTCTTGTTCTATAGTTTCTAGTGATGTATGCAACCGCTCTTTCATTTTGATCCAGGTATAGGGTGATTTGGGAAACCTATAGGTCTACCTGCTGAATCATCAGCAGCCATTGCCTGGCCTTCCCTAGTCCTAGGTTGATGGAGAGAGGCCTTGGGCGCTGATCATATGTACAGTATAGACGATCAGTCTCTACATTGTTCCCTGCCTTTGTCACCCATGACCAACCTTTATTAGTTTGTGAACTCTTGTTCAGAAATTCAATGGCTCACGTTCACTGATTGCAATATTGATCAACATCTCACTTGAATGTTCTGTTGTTTATCCCACCTGGGTACGCCGTATAATCAAGACCACTTCTCTCCTTCATATCACGCACAAACAAGGCGTTCCCAGGTGCCCCACATCCAGGGCGCGCAATATCTCGATCAAAGATCAAGAACTACCTTCAGGAGATACTGTTATCGAACCGTCGTGAAAAGTGTTCGCGCGAGTAATGTTACTTTACGACGGTCGTGTAGAACGGACGCTCATTTGATCGCTCAGTTGCTCTCTTGTTTGTTGTTACGTTTTATCCTTGCTGTGGGACTGAAGTTACTGGACCTACATAGATTGATTTACTAAGCTGTGTGGATTTTATCAGTCCCAAATTAATCATGTACCCTGCTACGACATAAACAAGATAGCAGTAATAATTTATCTGTCAATGGAAACAAGTTGTATGTGCTGTGATTTTTTATTTTAAAGTGATGTGAAGTGAATATCTTAGTGGAGTTATGATTACTTATGGAATAACCTTATATATTTACATTGATTTTTTAACGTTGATTAACAGTGAAGCACCGTGGCCTCTTCAAGTGAAGTAGTGTGATAGTTTTGCCATGCAAAAGTGATTAACATGTGCGTTGACATGGTATGGAATAGTTACGGTATATGAAGAACTATTATTTTATATATTTTAATTGGGATATGCCTTCGAATAGAAATTATATAACCACAGTAGAATGTAATCTGATTTTCAGCTCTCTCTCTCTCTCTCTCTCTCTCTCTCTCTCTCTCTCTCTCTCTCTCTCTCTCTCTCTCTCTCTCTCTCTCTCCCCTCTCGACAAATTTTCGTTTAGATGCTATGGAAATATATATTTATTCGGAGCAAAATTGTTCTTAATATAATGCTGTTTACTTTCCAATGGTGACATGAATATTTCAATAAAGCTATTTTCATACATCCATCTCATACAGATACATCCACCGAAAATCGTAAAATCTACTCGAAACTTTTACCAATGAAACTGGGAAAAAAAACGTCATAGGTTTAATAAAGAAAAATTATAATATAATATGAGGAGTTCCAGCTACAAAAAAACTAGATTAAACGATGTATCTTTATTTTTTTCCAAGGTCTTTCAATAAGCCTCAGGAAATAAGTCAAATGAGAATGCAGAAATAATAACGTGAAATCAATCTCTCTCTCTCTCTCTCTCTCTCTCTCTCTCTCTCTCTCTCTCTCTCTCAATTCTGTTGTCCATCCAAAATTCTGTATCACATATCTACGTCTTCCTAATATAATTAAGTTACAATGAATTAAAGTTGTAGATTCATCATATATAGCATTTCCTTGTCGAATATTAAAAAAGAAAAGGTGTTTTAATGAATTATAGATTTACAGAGAAAGTAATGGCGCAAAAAGAATATTAATCAAACTATAAAATGAAATTGTTAATGAAATGTTGATTCAACTGTTCATTGAATTAATTACTCCTAAAAAGATACGAGATTTGTCATATTTTAAACCACACAGATTGGTGATTTTTTCTAAGCGACGGAGTTTCTTTCTTCTTCCTGTAAGAATGTAGTTTATCCGTTCCACTCCTGTCTCATTTTGCTCTTAAATAAAATATATGGCGTCGTAGGCCTATTTCTTTTAAACAGGGCTAATAGATTACGTTATCACGTTTGACCTTCTTCTTTGTTAATTTTTCCTTTCTAAGTTGAACATTTTTTCCCTGCTTCGTTTTCTATCTCTGCTACACTGTTAAAAAAAAACCTGTAATTTTAATCGGATATTCTCCGTAAAAATATACTATTCTCAACCGTGTTTCAGTAAAATACGGGCTACCGCAATTTTCACCATACTTTATTATAATCTTTTACGGTTGGTGACCGTAATATCACTTTTTTTTACGTTAATATAAATCTTTTTTTAAAGCGGTAAATGTCTAGCAACATTTATGCCAGGATTTTTACCGTTTTATTACGGCAAATTTTTAACAGTGTACGGGAATTTTGTAGGTGTAGGATAGGGTATTCAGACCATCGTGTTACTACAGTCTCGTTCATTGAAGTCCCTGATTAATCGTGGTCTAGATTACATTGCGACCATTGTGTTATTAAGCCTGCCGATATGCATGTAAAGGCAGATCATTTCTTTTAAAGATAACGTGTCCCTGTTTATATATATATATATATATATATATAGATGTATATATATGTATATATATATATAATATGTGTGTGTGTGTGTGTAATTCATATAAGCCACATATACTCCTCCTAATATCTGGATTCCCTCTACCTCGGCATCAAAGACCCATGAGAATGGGGTGGGGGAAATCAACTCAAAGATAATAGCTTCTGGTCGGCCAGGGAATCGAACCCGGGCCCAAGAAACCCTTGACTTAGCAGCTCAGCCAGAAAGAGAGGAAAACACGTCTAAATGCAAAGTTATCATTAAATATATATATATATATATATATATATATATATATATATATATATATATATATATATATAATATATATATATATATATATATAATATATATATATATATATACATACATGCATACACACACAAACAGACACACACACACAAACTAACCACAGGCAAAAGGAAATATAGACTATAGGATCAAGTGCTGACTAGTTTCGTGATACTTCTTCAGAGGACTGATTTATTGCACTAGGTTTCTTCACATATTATATGGTAAACTGCGGGTACGTACAAACATACAGATATTTACAGAACAATAGGCCCTACCACAACAAACTACCTGGCTTATATTTCGTCAGGTGGTTGTGGGTGTAGTCCATACACCCATTAGTCAGGTGTTGGAAACGGGTCATTTCGGATGACAGGTAAATTTTAAGGACTCCCGATACAGTTTCTATGTGTGTGTGTGTATATATGTATATATATATATATATATATATATATATATATATATATATATATATATATATATATATACTACATGTATGCAAATACTTGTGGCAGCTTTCATGATTTCTTCACACATGCATATACCCCCATTTGCATGTTTGCACACATGATGAACATGCATGGCAGTAGGTTGGCCAGGGCACCAGCCAGCAGGTGAGATACTATCACTGGAGAGTTAATGGGTCCTTGGACTGGTCAGACAGTACTACAGTGGGTCTTTCTCTCTGGTTACGGTTCAATTTCCCTTTGCCTACGCATGCACCGAATAGTTTAGCCTATTCTTTACAGATGCCCCTTTGTATTCATACACCTGAGATTACCAAACAATTATTCTTCACCTAAGGGGTTGACTACTGCGCTGTTATTGTTCAGTGGCTACTTTCTTCTTGTTAAGGATTGAAGAGACTGTTAAACTGTGGAAAGCATCTCTTTTCGGAGAAGGGCACTCCAAAAATCAAACCATTGTTCTCTAGTCTTGGGTAGTGCCATAGCCTCTGTACCATGCTCTTCCCCTGTCTTGGGGTAGAGTTCTCTTGCTTGAGGATACACTCGGGCACACTATTCCATCTAAATTCTCTTCTTGTTCTGTTGAAGTTTTTATTGGTTATATAGTAAATATTTATTTCAGTGTTGTTACTGTTCTTGAAATATTTTTCGTTTTTTCTTTCCTCACTGGGCTATTTTCCCTTTTGGAGCCCTTGGGCTTATAGCTTCCTGCTTTTCCAACTACGGTTGTAGCTTAGCAAGTAATAATAATGATAATAATAATAATAGTAATAATAATAATAATAATTATAATGATAATAATAATATACGCATATATGCAAGTATAATCCTATTAACATGAACATAATTACATACATATCAATGCATATATATATATATATATATATATATATATATATACCACATACCAATAAGTAGCAGCAAATCAAATATTTATATTTATATACAATAATTGTACCTACATATGAATAATAGCTTAAATTTGAAAGATTAATTTCACAAATGCAGTTATTATCTAAGGTACAGTCAGTTCTACATTAAGCAATTAATAATTTTTATAAATCTCGCAGATCTATTTGCATATAAGTGCATCGAGTTTGTACATTCCATGTCCTATTTTCAAGTTGTTATCAAAGCTTTATTTTTTTTTTTTTTTAAACTGGACTCTATGATGTTTCTTTCCAGTGAGTTATTTGAATGCACCAATTTCTTTGCACATGACCAATTAATTGTGTGATTTTTATCGCTAACATAGACAAGCATTGCATTATCATTTTGAGCTTGCCTAACACTTTTCATATGTTGTTGATTTGCCTGGGTACTGTCAGGGAATTCTTTGTTATTATTATTATTATTATTATTATTATTATTATTATTATTATTATTATTACTTGCTAAGCTACAACCCTAGTTGGAAAAGTAAGATACTATAAGCCCAGGGGCCCCAACAGGGAAAATAGCCCAGTGAGGAAAGGAAACAATGAAACATAATATATTTTAGGAACAATGATATTTAAATAAATATTTCCTATAAAAACTATGAAAACTTTAACAAAACAAGAGGAAGAGAAACGAGATAGAATAGTGTGCGCGAGTGTACCCTCAAGCAAGAGAACTCTAACCTGAGAGAGTGGAAGACCATGGTACAGAGGCTATGGCACTACCTGAGACTAGAGAACAATGGTTTGTCCTAGAAAAGCTGCTTACCATAGCTAAAGAGTCTCTTCTACCCTTACCAAGATGAAAGTAGCCATTGGACAATTACAGCGCAGTAGTTAACCCCTTAGGTGAAGAAGAATTGTTTGGTAATTTCAGTGTTATCAGGTGTATGAATACAGAGAAGAATCTGTAATGAATAGGCCAGACTATTCGGTGTATGTGTAGGCAAAGGGAAAGTGAACCGTAACTAGAGAGAAGGATCCAATGCAGTACTGTCTGGCCAGTCAAAGGACCATATAACTCTCTGGCGGTAGTATCTCAACGGGTGGCTGGTGCCCTGGCCAACCTACTACCTATTATGGCCGTTTCTATTGTAGGTTGTAGATTGGCCAGGGCACCAGCCACTCGTTGAAATACTACCACTCGAGAGTTATGTGGTCATTTGACTGGCCAGACAGTACTACAATAGATCCATCCTTCTTGATACGGCTTAGTTTTCCTTTCCCTACTTTCCACGTTCTCTGACAACTCTGAGATTACCAAACAATTCTTCGTCCAAGGAGTTAACTACTGCTATGTGATTGTTCAGTGGCCACTTTCCTCTTGGTAAGTGTAGAAAAGACTCTTTTAGCTATAGTAAGCAGCTCTTCCAGGAGAAGATCACCGCTGCTCACCTGCTCACCCGGACGCTCGTTATTCTGTTATTCTGTTAATTGAGAGATTCTTGACTATTGTTCTCCACTCCATGCGATCCTGACAGATTCCTACAGCTTCAATTTGTGTCGCATCTTGCTAACAAATTATTGGTGTTATCCTTCCACCTAGTTCTTGGTCTTCCCCTTCGTCTCTTGCCTTCCGGAACCCAATCCAAGCCATCTCAATCGACCCTTTTGCAGCTCTTCTAGGAGAAGGATACTCCAAAATTAAAAGATTGTCCTCTAGTCTTGGGTAGTGCCATAGCCTCTGTACCATGGTCTTCCACTGTCTTGGGTTAGTTCTCTTGCTTGAGGATACACACGGGCAAACTTTTCAGTCTTATTTCTCTTCCTCTTGTTATTTTAAGTTTTAAATTTGAAAAATCTATTTTGGTGTTATTACTGTTCTTAATACATTTTATATTGGTCATTACTTCTCTTGTAGCTTATTTATTTCCTTATTTCAATTCTTCACATGGCTATTTTTCCCTGTTGGAGCCTTGGGGCTTTTAGCACCCTGCTTTTCCAACTAGGGTTGTAACGTAGCTAATAATAATAATAATAATAATAATAATAATAATAATAATAATAATAATAATAATAATAATAATAATTGGCTCTTTTCAATTGGAAGAATTAAATGTTCCACACCCATTCCTTCTCTTATATTAAGAATAGAATTCATGTCTACGGCCATTAGTCCTAAACCTAAGTGGTTTATATCAGAAAAGTCAAGAGCGTTGTATATGATAGAATCCCTTGATAAAAATATTCCAAAGTGAGTTTTATGTATTAAATTATATTTTTTTTATGTTAAATCTGTATTTCTTTCAGAAGAGAAGCATGATTCCACTCTTTGTTGTTATCAACTAATAATGAATCTTCATCTCCAATTGCACTTCTTATAGGCATAAACTATTCTTGAAAACAAAACTCCATTTGTGAATGTTAGCGGTTGACGGTTACGTGGTGCTTACAGTATTGCAAGAATGATGTTGCAGTGTTGTTAAAAATATTCCTGCTATACTGTCAAGAATAGCGTTACGTGACTGCATATTTAGACTTAGTTACGTAATTTAAGACAAAGATACAAAGTCTGAAAGTTAATGATACTGTTGTAAAAAAAAATTAATGAATGAATGTATGGTGCTGACGCTGTGTCGTTAAAACATACGGTTTGTTACTTACCTGGAGACATTAAGGTGTGCTGTGTAACGGCACGCGAGTAACCTGATTTATGTTGGTTGGCGTCGTCGTGCTGTCAAATGCGTGCCTGTGAAAGTCTAAGACACGATTAACATATAATGGAGTGAACGTGTTTTTCCCCAAGTGTTATACGGGAACTGTTCTTATCTTATGTCGGCCTACTTGATGGCCAATGAAATGACAAGCATGTGACGCAGAAATGTCCTTTAGAAAAAAAGGAAAAAGTTCTGGGGCTGAAATTAATTTCAAAGCGTTTAAAGGAAAAACGTAGATCGACGCTGGACACCATAATTTGTTTTTTAGAACAGTTGTAGCGTCATGCGCGCTCGCAGAGGAACACAAATAATATTTCTTAGTGATTATGTTGTCATAGGTAAGTTTTACTCCATTCTTTTTTTTAATATTCAATCTTTGTTTTTACACCCCCCAAAAATTATATTCATTTATTTAATTGTATGTTATGCTATATGCAAAGTTTAGAAATACTTATTCGTAAATTAATGAATTTGGATAATGGTTTATGGAAAGAAATGTAATACTGTTATATTTTTCCAAGCCATTCTATATTCCCTCTTCTCCGTGTGATCTAGATATGAATTTGTCTCATGAAATGTATATTCTTAATCTGATTAGAATATATATAGGTAGACCTATATTGGTATATTGTAGTGTAGACCTACGTCCTGCACAGAACTCTCTGGCCTACAGTATAGTAATCGTATCTCTCTGAGTGGCCCAAAGTACACCAGTTTAATATTTCATTTCTCATTTCCTTTTTAACTGCTCTATATTGCATTTTTTTGTGTGGGTAGCTTTGTAACTTCCTAACCTCAGTTCTAATGGGTCAAATAAAGACATCTGAGTTTTAAAGCAATATTCAACTGGTTTACATGGAGCCACTCGGAGCTTGTTTTATCTGATACCATGACGTCCTGTCCAGAGAGTTCTGTCCGGGACTGTACATACATATTCATATAGAGAGATTGTCTCGCTAAACATCTTTTGCCCTTAGAGAAGTGACCCAGATGTCATCCCTTTGGTTTTAACGAGTACTTAACGAGGAAGGCTGTTTGGGTGCTCATGAATATTCAAGGAGACAGATGTGTTGACATCTGTCTTTTCTTATTGGTCATCAGAAGTCTCGAGCTGACCCAACTCACTAATTTCACTGGTCCAACGGTATACAAACACACACACACACACACACACACACACACACACACACACACATATATATATATATATATATATATATATATATATATATATATATATATGTATATATATATATATATATATATATATATATATATATATATATATATATATATATATATATATATATATATATATATATGTGTGTGTGTGTGTGTGTGTGTGTGTGTGTGTGTGTGTGTGTGAGAGAGAGAGAGAGAGAGAGAGAGAGAGAGAGAGAGAGAGAGAGAGAGAGAGAGAGAGAGAGAGAGACAACATCATATGCAGCCATTTATAGTTCACTGCAGGACAAAGGGCTCAGATAGTCAGTCCTTAATCATGTCTGGAGTTTGGCCAGTTTTCATCACTAAGTTAGCCAGCTGCGGATTGGTGATGTTGGGAGACTTTTGTCTAATTGTTCACAGCAAACCAATCCAATATCGGTTGTCTTGCCTAGTACAGCGTTGTAATAATAATAATAATGATAATAATAATAATAATTGTATTGTTTAAATGATTCTGAGTTCTCCTAGTAATTGAAAAGATGGGAAAACTTGAATATTTTCAAGACTAAGCAAGTCTTGATATGGATAAATTTTGAATATTTGTAATATGCATCCCATAAGAATGATAAGTTATCAATGTATTAAAGGATGTGCAAACCAACAAAGACTAGGCCTATGTATATTGTAACGTTAATGTTTTTAGTTCACAAATTTAAGTACAACTGTGAGTTTTTATCGTGGTATTAAGACTTAGCATAAATTATGGAACAGCAGCGCTCTTGAGTGGTGGTTTTATGCAAGTTAATTATATCTAGAATACAAAGAACCCAGTGAAAATCCCACATAATTCTCTATTCTCTTAGTTTTTATAGCATTAAGACTAAACTAAAATCTTGAATCACATTGCATGTGTCGACTCACAATTTCATGTGTTTATATATATATATATATATATATATATATATATATATATATATATATATATATATATATATATATATATATATATATATATATATATACACTGAATGCATATGCCTAAAAAATAGTTAGTTATTCTGGAGAATACGAAAGAAAACTATCATTATTATTATTATTATTATTATTATTATTATTATTATTATTATTATTATTATTATTATTATTATTATTATTATTATTATTATTATTATTATTTCTTGCTAAGTTACAACCCTAATTGGAAAAGCTGGATGCTACAAGCCCAGGGGCTCCGACAGGGAAAATAGTCCAGTGTGGAAAGGAAACAAGGAAAAATGAAATATTTCAAGAGTAACAACATTAAAATAGATGTCTCCTATATAAACTATAGCTTAAATGACGCGATAGTTTACAGAGATACGTATTTCGGGATCAATTCATATACTATGTTTTGCTTTGAAAGGGCGTTTTAATATTTATTTTATAAGTAAGAAGAAGCTATTGTTAAGATTCTTAATGGCAATCCCAGCTCTGTCTTCGGGATGTGTCGGTTTGGGTCACGTTTACTGTTTGTATATTAAAAACGTGACTCGGATTTGATAGATGGACGTACAAAGATAAGACTACAAACACAAACTTAAACTACTGAATGTTATAATTTGAAAAGGCTTTCCGTATAGAAATAATGATTCTCTATTTTGCAATGTAAAAGGAGATAATTATACCAACTTGTTTCAGTTTAATCAGTTATGAATGACTTTTAATGTTAGGTATATGATGTAGATACCCATTTTATGAAAATTTATAATTACCAATATAGTTTTCGGTCTTGTACGTATCTGTTGTAAAAGGGTATTACTAATTATGGTGATACGCACAAAACTCAACCAAAAACAGTCCATTGCTCAGGATACGTTTGGTTAAATTAATCTGGTTTTATACACCATCTTCGTTTTCATATACATATTATTTTAGCTTAAGAGAGTTGATATGCATAAGATATTAATTTTAGATTAATATTTATCTAATTTCTTTCTGGTATATAATCAATTTTATCAATATAATAAGTTAAGGACTAAATAGAATACAGAGAACGGAACCAATCGTACCCGAGAACCGATGTTCAGAGTATGTAACAGAAATCTCTTATGTTGTGTTTACGAAATTGTGAGGTGTCACTTAAGAGGATAGAGCAAAGATTGTGATGTCTTCAGCTGTCACTACTGAATCGAAAATTTCCATCCCTCATGGTTGTGACTCGTTGAGTTGTAGCTTATTAAGTTGTTAAGCATAATTGATGTAGTCCAAAGCTAGAAGCAAGAATCTGAGGTATTTATAACCCGTATTTTTCTTCTTACCTTCCACTGTAAGCTTTAATGTAGTTGGCCAGAATCCCATTGCGTAGTCATCTGGCCTACGTTTTTACATAAGATTATTAATAAGCTTATCATAGACCCGGCTAAATTGTTTGTATTTTTTTTACTTACTGTTGAGAGGGCTGCTTGAACTTAGGTGGCCCAAATATTGGTAAATTTGTTACTCGCTGACCAAATACTATGGTAGACCTACCGGTAGATGTACGTAACCATTGCTTAGGCCAGGCTACTGTAGACTGTTGATATAATATTCAATTATTCAGTGATTAAGTTGCTTCAATTTCTTGCCATGTACATGTACGATACGTTTTTCAGGTATTATTACAGTTTAAGGGGAGCATCTGCCGTTGAACCCAAAACCGTTATTTATCACTAGATGAATCTAATTTTTCTAAATGTTACACCCCCTAGTGCAAAGGTAAATCTCTGCGAGTTTCATTGAATTCTGCAATTATTTTTTTTAAATGAATAAAAAATCTATTAAAGAAATTTAATTCAATTATTATTAAAAAGTCCTGAACAGAATTAACAAAAAAATTCCATGAATTTTTTTAGTTTCAACCTAAACAAAATGCCAATAGGACTTTTCCATATTTTTGGTAATTATGTTACATGAATATTTTTTATATTTATATATTTTGAAAGTTTGAAAAATATAGAAAATAGAAAATATACTTTAGAAAAATTCCTCCATACAAAATATTGTAAATTTATTCACCTTTATAACGATGTATTTGGATTTAAGATCGGTTTATAAATAGCGGAGAAAAATCGTTTTGAAGGTCAAGAAGTATAGTTTTGAGATATCGACGGTCAAAGTTTTTCTATGAGATTATGAAGGAAAGTAAAACATAACTTTCATTAGCAAATATCATTATCGATACTTATTTCGAACTACTGTAGTCTAAATTACTTGAACAACAACTAACTTTCTTTCCAGATACAATTTCTACTCAATACCGCAAGCACGGCCCCAAGGCCTCCTCCCTCTTATTAGGGTTACTGATCACTCTTCAACATCATCACTTCACTGCTGCCAGACTCACCGTCACTCTTGCCTACTTTATGCTTTTTGGCCCATCTAAATTGAGATGCCACTATCACATTTCTCTTTCTGGCAGCTTAAGACCTTCTTTTGTGTTTGGGCATTATGGAAAGTTAATCAAGTACCCGACTTTAGGAAAATAAATAAAATCCTTCGAAGTGTAAACAACGGAAAACTGGCACATATACACACCAGTGTTCCATTACCACGTGGGTGACTTAAAGAAGATAACAAAAAGATATGAAAAAATGGTTGTATTTATGCAAAATCAATGCTCAAGACAAACCTACATAGTCTGCTTTAGCAGACAACTCAGGTAGGATGACGTAACCATCTAGAAACCACTATATCTTCTTTATATATAAGAATTATTGCCAGAAACTTCTTGAGGGCACATGCGACATGTTTGGCCATAGATAGAAGTGATATCTCAATTTTTGGTATCTGAAAGTTTATATATTTATATCCATAGCGGATGCTCCCCTTAAGCTTGGGGAGGATATTGATTCTTTTTTAGTTGGAATTTTTATTTTGTTTTGAATAATGTAATAGTTACAAGTCTAATCTGTAAATTTTCGATAGAGTCCCACCCAGCAATCGTTGTATGAAAAACTTTTTTTTCCCCCGATAATGTTTTAACCCAGTTTTCTCACTGAGATTCTCCTTAACTGTTAGGTTTTCCTCCAATATTCAGGTTAAAAAAATGTCTAAAATATATGATAACCAGTTAAAAGATATATGGTTTATGTATTTTCCCAGAAATTTAATATATGGTTCATGTATTTGGCTAGAGATTTGAGTATCATACATGTAATTACCCATAAGGGGTTTATTGAAGTTTTTTAAATTGATGTAACATTGCACCGTATGGAAGATGAGGAATTGGTTTGTGTGTGTTTGTGTAACTCAATTTGGAGGACTCTAGGTTAGGTTAGGTGATTGTGGGAATGTACAATAAAATATGATGGGTACGTGGTGTATTTTTCCTTATTTTGAACAATTTTGATGATGATAACTGGAAGAAGCCCTCGAGTTTGACTTCACTAATTGTGCAACACTTACGGGGTCTACAGTGAAGTCGATATTGAAAGGAACAAATTCTCTTCAAAAGAGATGCTGTAGTCTATCCAGGTATAATGAGTATGCTCGCTCTCTCAGGTCTTTAGAGCAGCATGCGTCCTCCATTACTAATACACAAGCTCATAAGTAATATTGCCTGTGAGTAATCAGGAGTTTTGAACTTTGATTCATTAAATAGCAATGAACGTACTGCTTTGTGCGCGCACACTTCCCCACTAACTCAATGGAACCTGCCTCACCAGACCTTGTCTATGCTCCACACACTCCCACGCTGGTGTGCTCAACACTAGCGAGTACAGTATCAGTTGCTCACGTGATCCTATGGATCTTCACGTTTCCCCGATTGCGAATTAAGCGAGGAGAGCATGCCCTCACATTAGTAGCACTCACAGTGTAGAGCACACTAGCAATACACTTTTCAGACGGATATGGAATAGTTAATAAAGACGTGCTAGCGTGCGATGGCTGCGTGCCCTCAACAGAATTTAATAACTTAATTTGAAAGGAAGGAAACTTCCTTTGTCGTGTGCCTAGTCAGGCCTCTAAGCACACCTTATCTACGGCGAAGAAATAAGAGGTAAGACTATCATACAAAAGTCTCAAGTATTACCGGTCCTTGTCAGATTCAGGGTTCTCACTCTTCAGAGATGCAGATTTTTCCTTCACAGTTTCCCCTGGACAGGGTATAACCACATGACAACATGAACCTCAGGGGAAATCACAAGTGAGACCCATTTCACTAAATCCTCATCCTCAGATGTATAGGTGTAGATCACCTAGGTGCATATCGTATGTGATCAAATACAGACTGTCCCCAATTAAGTTTGTCTTCTCCAGATGGTTACCTTTAGACTAAAAGTCTCCTGATGGTGTTACTCATACAGGAATAACAGAAGACCCTTTTTCACCCTTTTGAATGTGTTCAAAGTGGGGGGAGAGCAAAGACTCTAAGAAAGTGCCGAAGAGATCCTCCGATTCACCTTGGTTCTTGTACAAGAAGGATTATGAGGATCCACTGTCTCCTTGTTCACCAGGGCACCAGCCACCCATTAAGATACTACCACTAAAGAGTTATGGGGTCCTTTGACTGGCCAGACAGTACTATATTGGATTCTTCTGTCTGGTTACGGCGCATTTTTCCTTTGCCTACACATGAATAGAGTAGCCTATTCTTTCCACATTCTCCGCTGTCCTCATACACCTAACAACACTGAGATTACCAAATAATTCTTCTTTACCCAAGGGGTTAACGACTGCAATGTAATTGTTCAGTGGCTACTTTCCTTTTGGTGAGGGTAGAAGAGACTTTTTAGCTATGGTAAGTAGCTCTTCAAAAGGTAAGGAGTTGTATGTTGCGTTTATGGATCTGGAGAAAGCGTATGATAGAGTTGATAGGGAAGCAATGTGGAATGTGATGAGGTTATATGGAGTTGGTGGAAGGTTGTTGCAAGCAGTGAAAAGTTTCTACAAAGGTAGTAAAGCATGTGTTAGGATAGGAAATGAAGTGAGTGATTGGTTTCCGGTGTGAGTGGGGCTGAGACAGGGATGTGTGATGTCACCGTGGTTGTTTAACTTGCGTGTTGATGGAGTGGTGAGAGAGGTGAATGCACGAGTGCTTGGACGAGGATTAAAACTGGTAGACGAGAATGACCGTGAATGGGAGGTAAATCAGTTTTTGTTTGCGGATGATACTGTACTGGTTGCAGACACAGAAGAGAAGCTTGGCCGATTAGTGACAGAATTTGGAAGAGTGTGTGAGAGAAGGAAGTTGAGAGTTATGTGGGTAAGAGTAAGGTTATGATATGTACGAGAAGGGAAGGTGGTGCAAGGTTGAATGTCATGTTGAATGGAGAGTTACTTGAGGAGGTGGATCAGTTTAAGCACTTGGGTTCTGTTGTTGCAGCAAATGGTGGAGTGGAAGCAGATGTACGGCTGAGAGTGAATGAAGGTTGCAAAGTGTTGGGCAGTTAAGGGAGTAGTAAAAAATAGAGGGTTGGGCATGAATGTAAAGAGAGTTCTATATGAGAAAGTGATTGTACCAACTGTGATGTATGGATCGGAGTTGTGGGGAATGAAAGTGATGGAGAGACAGAAATTGAATGTGTTTGAGATGAAGTGTCTGAGGAGTATGGCTGGTGTATCTCGAGTTGATAGGGTTAGGAACGAAGTGGTGAGGGTTCGGACGGGTGTAAGAAATGAGTTAGCGGCTAGAGTGGATATGAATGTGTTGAGGTGGTTTGGCCATGTTGAGAGAATGGAAAATGGCTGTCTGCTAAAGAAGGTGATGAATGCAAGAGTTGATGGGAGAAGTACAAGAGGAAGGCCAAGGTTTGGGTGGATGGATGGAGTGAAGGAAGCTCTGGGTGATAGGAGAATAGATGTGAGCGAGGCAAGAGAGTGTGCTAGAAATAGGAGTGAATGGCGAGCGATTGTGACGCAGTTCCGGTAGGCCCTGCTGGTGCCTCCGATGCCTTAGATGAGCGCGGAGGTAGCAGCAGTAGGGGATTCAGCATTAGGAAGCTTCATCTGTGGTGGATAATGTGGGAGGGTGGGCTGTGACACCCTAGCAGTACCAGCTGAACTCGGTTGAGTCCCTTGTTAGGCTGGGAGGAACGTAGAGAGTAGAGGTCCCCTTTTTGTTTTTGTTTCTTTTTTTTATGTCGGCTGCCCCCCGGGATTGGGGGAGGTGCCTTGGTATATGTATGTATGTATGTAAGTAGCACTTGTAAGAGGACACTCCAAAATCAAACCAATGTTCTCTAGTCTTGGTTAGTGCCATAGCCTCTGTGCCTGTACCATGGTCTTCTCTCTCTCTCTCTCAGGTTAGAGATCTCTTGCCTGAGGGTACACTATTCCGTGTCACACTACCCAGTTCGCTACTCTTCCTCCTGAGGTAAAGTTACTTTTGCCTTTGACAAACTGCTCTTCCGGTTTGCGTGTAGATTCGCTGACGGCTCCAAAGAAATTTCTGAAGCCTCATCCCTGATGTGTTTTATCCAGCTTCATTGGACGGAGAACTATTCGGGGGCGGGATCGCAGAACTACCATCTGCGATCCTCACTTCAGACAAGTGCACTGCTTTTCCCAGTGAGACACTCCTTCTCTGTTCATCAGAGGTACTAGTTTCCTCATCTAGACGAAACAGATCGTCATCCTTCGGTCTCTTTGAGTTGCTCCACTTCAGTAGTGCTTTTCACAACATGCACTTGAGGGAGTTTAGCACACACTCCCTTCTTGGAACCTAACCCAGCATTTTCCATCGATGGCGGAGTAAAGTACAAGCGTCAACCTTGGCGCTTAATACCTCACCCGCCTCTTGGAACTTATTCTTTCACACGGGTACAGTGTTTCGGTTCCCAGCGCTTTCTTCTTCTTTGAGTTTCAAAGAGCCCACATATACGATTAGCAGTCTTTTACATCGGCTCTCCAATCCTCGTCAGTGTTCATGAACGTTTTCCTTCGCTCCATGACCACGACTAGTACTACTTCTACTATTAGTGGGCTGACGTGCTGTGTGCCTAAGGGACGAAATCTCCTCTTCCTCTGGTTTCCTCTTCCATTGCGTGACTTTAAGGTATACGGTTACCTTACAAGCCGACATCTTCATTGATAAGACCTTCGTTGGTTGTGCATGTGCTTTGTGGACGACATACTTGTGGTCTCTTCTTCCAAAGAGGAATACTGTACCTCCGTCACCTACGCATGGTGTCTGACCGCCTACAACAGAACATCCTTGTAGTCTGGTACGACAAGTGTACCTGTGGTACCAGTTAAGTATTGTTTTTAGGGCATTGCATCTCTCCTGAAGGAGTCCCTCCCCCACCTATTTGTCGTTTCCAGGCAGGTAGAGCATATTTTTACGCAGCGGTGGCCACAACACAAGTCTTCTGACCACTCGCCTCCACCCGTTTTTCCTTTGATTTGGAACGAATCTTGTGAACACAATCCTTTGAGGTTATTTACTTCTCTTCTCTTTCTTCTCGTCAAAAGTTCGAGAACTTGTCAAATCTCTGTAACGGTTGTTTGGCCGATTCCTTGGATCTTCTCCTCAGCCCTTCACACCTGCTTTGGGAGACATAACCCTGTGGGGTTATTCCTTTTTCATTCCCTCTTGTCTAGGGGATTAAATTCAGCTCATGCTTACATTATGGCTATAGCAATTTAGAAGTGATGATTCCTCTTCTCTTGCTCTCTGTGTCTGTTGGCCTACGCTTCCTCAGGACTTGTACAAGCTTTCTCAGCCCTCCAGCTGCGGGATCCTCCTCCAAAGAGGCTTATCCTGACCTTAGTCTTGTTCGCCAACCTTCTGACTATGATGCTCTCCCTCAGCGGAGCTCGCCCATCGGCCGATGTGCCTCTGTAGGGATAACTCCTTTCTTGTCCTCAAGTTGGGTTTGCCCTGTGGTGGGTAATCCCCTCCTCCCTCCTACGAGTTTGGAGTACAGTACTGTACTCTTCTTTTTTTCGACAAGGACAGAGAATCCGCATCTTAGTTACAAGAGCATGCATATATTCTCATCCACCCACCTGTTGAGGTGTGAGGGCGGTTCTCTCTTTAATCTACGTGAATCCGAAACTCCAGTTGGACTCCCGGACTCTGGCGTAACAAAATGTTTCATCAAGGTATCTCCGAGCTCCTACAGACAATTCTTTCCTATAGAATTCTCCAAGTTTTGTCCTCTCCTCATGGAACAAGTTTCAGGTAGTTCATCAAACTGTTCGGCGAGGAGGAGGTATACGGTTAAGCAAGCACTTAATCCACAGGACTTCCTGTGCATGTTCTACCACTAGGACTCGTACTCCTAGATTCCAAACATCCATCATCAAGGAAGTATCTTTAAATACAGGCATACCATGTTAAGGTGCAGTGCTTCGGTTTTGACAGCACCTCAGGTTTTCATGAGCTTTTACCCTGTTGTCAACCTGGGTCCAGAGGATCGGCTTCATTCTCTGAGACTTCGAGATGACTGGCTGTTCCTAACAGACTTGGTGGTTTACCTTTGTCACCGCCGAGACAATTCCTTAAGTTTTTCATGCTCTTAGGATTGAAGTAAATCTCGAGAGGTATCCCTGTCTCCTTATTAGAGATGGATATTCTTAGAACGATGGGGTCCAAGGCACGGAAGATGGTGGTAGCCTCTTCCTTCCACAAGACGCACTTTCAGCCAGTAGTGGTTACATCTCATGGATCACCGTTTCACTATGATTCGTCAAGCCCGCATTGGACTCCTTCAAATTCAACCTTTTTAGTGGAAGCCAGATCCAAGGTGGTGCAGCACGAGGGATTGCCCTTTTTTCTGGTCTCTACAGGACCTGGGCAGGAGACGGGCCTGAGAAGATGGTTGACAAACGAGAATCTCCGCCAAAGATTCAACCTCCTTGTCCCATCTCTGAATTTGATGTTTCATCTCATGGATCACCGTTTTACTCTGGTTCGTCAAGCCCGCATTGAACTCTTGAATCCAACCTTTTTAGGGGCAGCCAGATCCCAGGTGGTGCAGCATGAGAAATCTCCCTTTTTTCTGGTCTCTACAGGAGACGGGCTTGAGAAGATGGTTGACAAATGAGAATCTCTGCCGAGGATTCAATCTCCTTGACTCTTCCCTGGATTTAATGCATCAAAGAAAGGAGGCTGCCACAAATGCTGTACCACTCGGCCTCTGGTGTATGGTCAGGGTCCGAATGGTACTGTCATTTAAATCTCTTGGAGAAGAGGGCAGTCTTCCTAGCCCTACAGCAGATACTTGAGTCCCTGGCGTGTCATTTGGTGGTATTAGTGAACGACAACGTCATTGTAGTGGCTTACGTAGAACAAACAGGGCAGTAATTGCTTTTTGCAACACCTCTGTCTTCTAGCATGGTAGGCTAAATGGGCAGAAGATAACTCTGTTTCCCTATCAGCTCCATCCATTCTGGACAAGGAGAAATGTGCTCACTGTCTTCTTAGCAGAGCTACTCAGATATTGGTCCCCTAGTGGACTTTGTATCATTCAGTGGCCTGCAGTGACTTTGAGGGGATTCCTGATAGTGGATCTCTTCGCAATGTCCCTGAACAACGGGCTTATCCTCTACTGATTCCCAGGCTCCATGGGAGGATGCATTCAGCAACGGCTGGTCAACTTCGGTGTTTTAGCCGTTTTCTCCCTTGCTGTTTGAGGATAAGGGCGCTTAACAAGGCATGATCATCTGCAACCTGGCATTGATCCGCTTAGCTCTGCTTGGCATCTGCGTAAGTGTTCCCGTACCTTCTTCAGATGCTGATGGAAGCCCGTAGAAAACTTCCTCCATAACACAATCTACTGTACTCTAATAGTCACCTGTGAACATCTTTCACAAAGCCGTAGCTTCTCCACGACTTCTTGCCTGAAGACTATTTAGCATCTCCTCTCTCAGAGAGGAGGTGCGAAAAGGATATCTGGATACCTGCGTAGATCTTCGGCTTCAGACTACTACGCCAGGTGGAATGCCTTCTGTAGTTGGTGTCGTGGAAGGGATATTTGTTCTGTAACCGAAATACAAACCACGCTATTTACATTGGGTTTACCTTTTAGCGCAGCTGAAATGGCGAGCCATTACAATTTAACGAGGGTGTATTACCCCCGCGCTAGTTAGCGGTGGGGTAGGGGAGTGGTAGCTAGCTACCCCTCCCCCCCTCACACACAGATGAATGCTCACTTTCACTTTTGGCTCGGACTGTGACAGACGTCTCTGTCTTGGTCCTCTCTTGGCAGCCATTGTTTGTTTTGTCTTTACTTAATCGCTTACTTTTCTTTTACTCAATATATATGTAAACATGTTTTCATGTTTGTATATGTATTTGAGTACTGTATAGAAATCAGTAAGTTTCCTTTTCAGATTTGTGTGTGTAGTGTACGATATCTACGATATCTACGTGGTGTCCTCGGCAGTTAGGCCACCACGGCGTAATTTTTATGGGTGGCGATCGAGTTTGACTTCGGTCTCTCTCTCTCTCTCTTGAGGTCGTTCACCCTTTTACTACGTGTTACTACGCCCTTGTAGCTTCCTTTCCGTGTGGGGGGGGTTGCTACGCCGTACGTTTGTCTCAATTAGTATATGAATCTAATTGTAGTTGTTTTTTTCAGCTTGTAGAACGATTCCTTTCGGGGTTTTCGGTCTTTCTTTAGTGTTCATTCATTTTTAAATTACATAGTTTCATAATTATAATTGTTATAATTCTGTTTTGGTTACAGCTCTCCTTCCGTGAGTGTAAGTGGTTGTGAGGGCACGTGCCTGTTGTGTAATTCTTGTTTCCTTTCCCTCGGGATTCCTCTTCGGAGCCTTCCCGGGGCAATGAATGTGTACTAATGAGTTTTGTTTTATTTTTTTACAGTTACCGATCTAGTTCGTTTCTGTAATATGGCAACGGTGTGAGCTGTCTTGTTGAGGCCTGGGGATTCGGCTGTTGCTGCCTTCCCCCTTATATTTTCGTCAGGGGCGTGTCTCCTTCTACTGGGAGTACTCCTGTGACGACGGACAGCTCTCCAGTTCATTTTAGAACTCTCAGGAGGCTTGCCTCCTTGGGCGGGTAACTTTCCTTCAGAGGGAAGTTTTTCCTGTCCAGGCTTGAGTTTTTCCCCTTTTGGGGGGTTCTTCTCTTGCCTTTTTTTCGTGCAACTATGCTCTTGGTGCTGAGCGGTCACACCTGCAGTTTCGCTCAAGGGGCTGGGCAACTGCAGGAGCCCCTCTTCGGAGGATTGCCTCTTAGGTCACTGGCTGACCAGTCTCTTCTACGAAGTGTTTCTCTTTCGTTCGCGAGAGAGTACACTCATAGAGACTTGTCTTCGGAGGATTCTTCTGCTGTTGTTGCTGTTGGCCTCCCTCGCCGTAAGGCCCACCGTCCGCCTCGTCGTAAGGGCCTCTCATCTCCCTATAAGGGTGCTAAGAAGCGCCTTTTTGAATCTCCGTTTGCAGCCTACAACTCCTTTTTCTTGATCTTCCGCCTTGGTGCAGATTGATAGCAGTCTGATCTCGTCTTCCGACGGGCAACGGTCTTCCCGATGGACAACGGTCTTCCAACGGACATCAGTCTCCCGGCGGACAGGCTACGGTTTTCCGATGGACATCTGTCTCCCGACGGACAACGTTCCCTTCAGGGCAAAGGGTTGCCTCCCACGGGGGTTCTTCCCTTGCGTGTCAGGGTTCCCCTGTGCGCCCTTCTGTTGTGTTCTCTCCTGCTCAGTGTTAGCGCACAGGCGCTCTCCTGCTCATCAGCGCTTACTGATTGCTAGCGCTCTCCTTTCGCCAGTGCTCTCCTGTTCGTCAGCGCTCTCATGATGATCATCCCTGCTGTTCCTGTTGGTTCCTGTGACGCGCCCTGTGCGCCCACGTTCGCCCTCGCGATCTAGAACTTCGGTTCAGGTCTGGGTCAAGGACTCTTCTTCTATGCGCAGGCTTCCACGCGTTGCCTTCTGCTCGTCAGCGATCATCAGCTCGCCAGCGATCACCTGCTCGCCAGCGTTCACCTGCTCGCCAGCGCGCACAGGCGATTTTAGTACAGTGAACCCTCGTTTATCGTGGTAGATAGGTTCCAAACCCGGCCGCGATAGGTGAAAATCCGCGAAGTATTGACACCATATTTACCTATTTATTTAACATGTATATTCGGACTTTTAAAACCTTCCCTTGTACGTAGTACTGTTAACAAACTACCCTTTAATGTACAGAACACTTAATGCATGTACTACAGTACCCTAAACTAAAACAGGCACAAATATTAAAGGCGATTTTATATCATGCGTTTCCTAAACACGCTAAAAAGCACGATAAAAAATGGCAACCAATGTTTTGTTTACGTTTATCTCTGATCATAATGAAGAAACAAACTCATTTAGTGTACACATATATGTATAGGTTAGTTTTTGCATCGATTATATTGATGTATACAGTATGTTGATTTTGTTATTACCAATGTTTTACTTAATTTTTTTTAGGACTTCCAAATGAATTGTTTATCTTTATGACGCCGCCTGAAACGACGGCGTCATAAAGTACGCTCAGTAAACAACCACGCTCAGAACAAAGAAGGCATTTAACGTGCATGATGAAAGTGATAAATAATGATATTTACAGTAAAAGCATTTACAAAATATGTTATTACAAATATTATTTACCGTATCTATATAAAATCATACAGTACATACTGTATGTAGCAAAGCAGGAAAACAATTTACGAGAGAGAGAGAGAGAGAGAGAGAGAGAGAGAGAGAGAGAGAGAGAGAGAGAGAGAGATTGTTTTACGTACGTAAATGTAAATTTTAAACAAAAAAAATATGATAGGTTACAACATGTATATTCTTCAGACTTTTAAAACCTTCCCTTTAACTTAATGCATACAGTACTAAACTATAAAACAGGCACAAATATTAAAATGTTAGAATATTAAAGTAAAAAATAAAGATTGTTACTGTACTCACCACGAAAGAAGTTCAAGAAAAACTTGAATGATGATGGCGATGAATTTGCTGCACAGTAGAAATGATGATGAAGCTGATGATGTCTTCTACTGTGCAGCCAATAATAGTATTTTACGTCTCTTCAGACGGAGGTGTCTTTTCCTGGGACACCTCTTCAACTTCTTCCTGAGACACTTCTTAAATTTCTTCTGAGGGCATTGTGATCGGAAGTTGCTGCCGCTGCTTCTTTTTTCGCAAGAGCATCCTGTAGGGAGCCATGTGTTCATCGATCTTGGTGCAGAATTGTACAGAACGAACCATATCCTCGTCCCACTCTTGCGACATTTCTTTCACCTCATTCGCAAGCTTGCAGAGCTTGGCAAGCCGTTCTAATGTTAAGACCGTTTCTTCGACATTTTCTTGGATCTCTTCCTGTGTTTCACTGTCTTCACTGCCCGATTTCGTCAGGTCTTCGAGGTCTGCGGCCGCGTAACTTCTACTGTCTTTTAACATAGTATCGAGAAGCGTCACCTTCTCAGCAATCGTCATCATCTTTCGGTGCTGTTTAGGCTCACTACCAGCCTTAGTAGAAGCAGAAGGCTTGGGAGGCATTGTACAGTAGGGTTTAACAGAAAGTTCAACTTAAAACAGTCACGCACAGCACAGATTAAAGTTCACAATTAACAACGTCAACACAGCGATACAGCGGGAGACAAAGTGACCGCGGAAAGAGATGCTGCGGGTTGGAGAAGCGGTCAAAACACCAATCAGAGGCTAGATTACAAAACTTGGGTTCTGATTGTCATCTATCAGCGCTTGAACCAATCACAACCCAATTCAAAGTACAAGATACCCTGCGTACAGTATACTGTACAGTAATAATAATAATAAATAATGATACTGTAATAATAATAATAATAATAATGATAATAATAATAATAATAATAATAACAATAATAATTTTAATAACAACAACAATAATACTGTAATAATAATAGCTTTACGTACGCTATTTTACGCTTTTGTTGTAGGATGTGTGTGTGTGTCTCTCTCTCATACGCTTATTCGAAATGTGATTTTTTCAATATTAAACTTACCCGATAATCATGTAGCTGTCAACTCCGTTGCCCGACAGAATTCTACGGAAGGGATACGCCAGCTATCACTATACTAGAAGGGGGTGTACTCACCAGCGCCACCTGTGGCCAGGTACTGCAGTACTTCTTGTTGACACCACCTCAATTTTTCCTCTGTCGTGCTTCCGGCAAGACGTTCTTGGATACGCTTATAATTTTGGAGTATTGTTCACGGGTTTTGGTGAAGTATTTCTCTAAGATTTCAGCTTTCGCTATACTGGAAACTTTTCTATTAGCTTAGATAGCTTTTATTTGGTTTTGATTAATGGTTAACGATCTTTTGCTTGATTTGGAATCCCCCTTGACTAGCTCTTTGATTCAAGATGTCTGACCTTTCACAAGCCCCACCCCATAGACGATGTAGGTCTTGTAATAGGCGTATTCCGAAGGCCTCGGTTGATCCTCACACCGCTTGTTCTGACTGTAGGGAAAGACCCTGTCAGTTGGAAGATCGATGTGAGGAATGCGCCGGACTTTCGGAACTTGAATTTGTTCGATTCCTGAAATATTCAACCAAGTTAGAGAGAGAGAGAGTTAGGAGGAGTTCTTCTCGCTCTTCGCTTTTTTCCTCACCTCATGATCCTCAACCTTTTCCTCCCCCTGTAGTGGCTACCCCCGAACCTACTATTTGTGCTCAACCTGATATGTCCGATGTTTTGCGTGCCATTCAGGCTTTAGGTGACAAAGTGGAATCGGTGGTTAGTGACCATAAGTCTCTTTTGGCAGACGTCAAAGAACTTAAGGTCAAAAGTGCAGAGGGAGGTGATAGTGCCAGTGCTGTGCCAAGTGCTAGTGTCAGTGCGGTGCCGAGTGCTAGTGTCAGTGTCAGTGTTGTGCGTGAGGGTACTTCTGTGCGTGCCAGTCGTCCTCCCAGTCCGGGACCTCTTGCAAGCTCCCAAGCCCAGGGGAGAAGCAATGTCGAAGGGCAAAAGGGTTCGGCAGGCCTTGATCGGCGCACAGAAGTATCCTCGGTGGTTGCGGGCGTGTCTTACAGAGACCGTCACTCCCACCCTCAGACGATTGAGCCCTTATTTTCCTCGTCTGCAGAAGAAATGTCGGGGAGGAAACGCTGGACTCAGGTCTCAAGACCTCTTAAATGTAAAGTCCAGACCTCAAGAGTTCTACAACCTGGATGCAGTCATTGGATTAGCTCTGACTCTCCGCAGTCATCAGGTGACTGCACACCTCCTAAGAGAGGTAAGGCGATGCCTCAACAGACCTCATCTTCTGTTAAGGCTTTGCCTCAGCAGACCTTAGCGTCTGTTGACCCCAAGATGACTTTGCTGCAGTCCATGCAGTCACAGCTTGCGGTCTTAATGCGTGAGTTTCAGGCTGAGAAGGTTACACCTCCTCCTGCGAGCGCTCCGCCTCACCGCAGTCCAGTCTGCCAGGCGTACGAAGTTGAGGTTCCTCAGGCTACCTTACCGCGTTCTGAGTTGCCAGTTACCAGCGGTGTGCAGCAACCTCCGCCTTCCTTAAGACAACCTCAACAATGGGAGCAGGAGTCTTATGCCTTACTTCCTCTTCTTCCTCTTGCGGTTAGACCATCGAGGCAACAACCTCTTGAGGTACGACAACCTCTTCCATCCATGAGGCAGCCACCTCAGCTCTCGCTGCAGCGACCTCAACTCTCCTCAAGGCGAGAACCTCAACTCTTAAGGCTAGCTCCTCAGGAACCTCAACTCGCGAGACAGGAACTGCGTTCTGCGCAGCCGCTACCTCAACTCTCGCAGCTCACACCTCAGGAACCTCAACTCGTTCCTCAGGAACCTGCTACTGCGCATCCGCAACCCTTTCAGCAAGCGCAACTCTTGAGACAGGAAGCTCATGCTAGGAGTCAGCCACCTCAACCCATGCGCCTACCTTCCTCTACTCTTCTTGACCAGTCTTTGCAGCCTGAACCTCAGGTTTTAACTCAGCAACAGAGACTTGAGGATGAAACCACAAGTGTTTATGCACCCGCTTGTTCAGATTCTGCTGTTCAGCATACCGCTGTTACTTTACCTCTCACTTCGCTACACTCTGGTGATGAGGTTTCTGAGGAGGAAGCTGCGCACCTAGATCCCTCTTCGGACGTGGAGGAACCCAAGTATTCTCCTCTACCCATTGACTTTCGTAAGGTCCTAGCTCTTTTCAGAGAGGTATACCCGGACCATTTTGTTTCTGCTACCCCCCGCTCTCCTCCATCTGAGTTTTCGCTGGGCATGCAACCTGTTAAGTCAGCCTATACTAAGCTCGTCTTTGCTAGATCCTCTAAGAGAGCTTTAAGAATATTAGGGGATTGGTTGCAGTCCAAACAGCAACTAGGGAAGACTTCCTTTATGTTCCCACCTACTAAGCTCACTTCTAAGGCGGGCGTATGGTATGCCACAGGAGAGGAACCAGGCTTGGGAGTCCCTGCCTCTGCCCAGGCTGACTTCTCAAGTTTGGTCGACTCTCCTCGTAGATCAGCGATGAGGCGCTCTAAGGTCTGCTGGACCTTTTCCGACTTAGACCACTTCTTAAAGGGTGTATTTCGTGCCTTTGAGATTTTCAATTTTCTCGACTGGTGCCTGGGGGCCTTGAGCAAGAAGACCTCCCCTGCGGACAAGGACTCAGCCATGCTTATAATGTCCTGCATGGATAAAGCTATTCGGGATGGGTCCGGCGAGCTTGCATCAATGTTTGTTTCAGGAGTTCTTAAGAAAAGGGAGCAACTTTGCACTTTTCTTTCTTCCAGCATCACACCTTGTCAAAGGTCTCAACTCCTTTTTGCTCCGCTTTCTAAGTTCTTGTTCCCCGAAGAGCTTATCAAGGATTTGTCTGCGGCCCTGATTCAGAAGGACACTCATGATCTTGTGGCCTCTTCAGCTCGTAAGACTAAGGTTGCTCCCTCAGTTCCCAGGACTTACCGCACCCCAGTGGCTGATACTCCTGCTACAAGGTTTATTCCGCCCTTTCGTGGCAGAGCCCCCAGCCGAGGAAGCTCCCGTCCAGACTCTTCCAGGAGCAGGTCTAGGAAAGGTCCCAAGACTTCAAAAGGCAAACACTGACTCTCCTCCTCTCCAGACAGCAGTAGGAGCCAGACTCAAGACCTTCTGGCAATCTTGGGAAAGAAGAGGTGCAGACGCCCAGTCTGTCAGGTGGCTAAGGGAGGGTTACAGGATACCATTCTGCCGCAAACCCCCTCTGACCACTTCTCCCATCAACCTCTCTCCCAACTACAAGGAAAAGGACAAGAGGCTAGCGTTACACCAGGAGGTGTCGCTCCTGTTACAGAAGAAGGCAGTGGTTATAGTCCGGGACCATCAATCCCCGGGCTTCTACAACCGTCTCTTTCTGGTGGCCAAGAAGACAGGAGGTTGGAGACCGGTGCTGGACGTCAGCGCGCTCAATGCTTATGTCACCAAGCAGACGTTCACTATGGAGACGACGAAGTCGGTCCTAGCAGCGGTCAGGCAGGAGGACTGGATGGTCTCGTTGGATCTGAAAGACGCTTACTTTCACGTTCCTATTCATCCAGACTCCCAACCTTTCCTGAGATTCGTTTTTGGAAAGGTTGTGTACCAATTCCAAGCCCTGTGTTTTGGCCTAAGCACAGCTCCTATGGTGTTTACGCATCTGATGAGGAATATTGCAAAATTCCTCCACCTATCGGACATCAGAGCCTCCCTTTATTTAGACGACTGGCTGTTGAGAGCCTCCACGAGTCGTCGCTGTCTGGAGAGTCTCAACTGGACTTTGGACTTGATCAAGGAACTGGGTCTATTAGTCAACTTAGAAAAGTCCCAGCTCATTCCCTCCCAATCCATAGTTTACCTGGGAATGGAGATTCGAGTCAGGATTTTCGGGCTTTTCCATCGGCCCCAAGGATAAGCCAAACCCTAGAATGCATCCTGAGCATGCTGAAGAGGAACAGTTGCTCGGTGAGACAGTGGATGAGTCTAACAGGGACCCTGTCATCGTTAGCCCTGTTCGTCGAGTTAGGGAGACTCCACCTCCGCCCTCTCCAATTCCATCTAGCAGCTCATTGGGACAAGGATTTGACGCTCGAAGCAGTCTCTATTCCTGTCACCAAAGAGATGAAGACCACTCTCTTGTGGTGGAAGACCAACCTCCTTCTCAAGGAGGGCCTATCGTTAGCGATTCAGACCCCCAATCTTCATCTCTTCTCGGATGCATCAGACTCGGGCTGGGGCGCGACCTTGAACGGACAGGAATGCTCGGGAACATGGAACAGGGAACAGGAAACGCTCCACATCAACTGCAAGGAGCTGCTGGCAATTCATATGGCCCTAATGAACTTCAAGTCCCTCCTGCTAGGCAAGGTGGTGGAGGTGAACTCCGACAACACCACAGCCTTGGCTTACATCTCCAAGCAGGGAGGGACCCATTCGAGGAACCTGTACGAGATAGCAAGTGACCTCCTCATTTGGTCAAGAAGTCTAAACCTCACTCTAGTAACGAGGTTCATTCAGGGCAACATGAACGTCTCAGCAGATCGCCTAAGCAGAAAAGATCAAGTCATCCCCACGGAATGGACCCTTCACAAGAGCGTGTGCAACAGACTTTGGACCTTGTGGGGTCAGCCTACGATAGATCTGTTTGCCACCTCCATGACCAAGAGGCTTCCTTTGTACTGTTCCCCAGTTCCAGACCCAGCAGCAGTTCATGTGGATGCTTTTCTGCTGAATTGGTCCCATCTCGACCTTTACGCATTCCCACCGTTCAAGATCATCAACAGAGTCATTCAGAAGTTCGTCTCGCACGAAGGGACACGGCTGACGCTGGTTGCTCCCCTTTGGCCTGCAAGAGAATGGTTCACAGAGGTACTACAATGGCTGGTCGACGTTCCCAGGACTCTCCCTCTAAGAGTGGACCTTCTACGTCAACCTCACGTAGACAAGGTACACCCAAACCTCCACGCTCTTCGTCTGACTGCCTTCAGACTGTCGAAAGATTCGCTAGAGCTAGAGGCTTTTCGAAGGAGGCAGCCAGAGCGATTGCCAGAGCAAGGAGGGTATCCACTCGTAGAGTCTACCAATCCAAGTGGGAAGTCTTCCGAAGCTGGTGTAGAGCCAATGCAGTTTCCTCTACCAATACCTCTGTAACCCAAATAGCTGACTTCCTATTACATCTAAGGAATGAGAGATCCCTTTCGGCTCCTACGATTAAAGGGTACAGAAGTATGTTGGCTTCAGTTCTCCGCCACAGAGGTTTGGACCTTTCTTCCAACAAGGACCTTCAAGACATCCTTAAATCTTTCGAGACTTCTAAAGAACGTCGTTTATCCACTCCAGGCTGGAATCTAGACGTAGTCTTAAGGTTCCTTATGTCTCCTAGGTTCGAACCTCTCCAGTCAGCTTCCTTCAAGGACCTTACCCTCAAGACTCTTTTTCTCGTCTGCCTTGCAACAGCTAAAAGAGTTAGTGAGGTTCACGCCTTCAGCAAGAACATTGGGTTCACATCCGAATCTGCAACATGTTCTTTACAGCTCGGATTTTTAGCTAAGAATGAACTTCCTTCACGTCCTTGGCCTAGATCGTTTGAAATTCCTAGCCTTTCCAACATGGTGGGTAACGAGCTAGAAAGAGTTCTTTGCCCTGTCAGAGCTCTGAAATATTATCTTAATAGGTCAAAACCTATACGAGGACAGTCAGAAGCCTTATGGTGTGCAATCAAGAAACCTTCGATGCCCATGTCCAAAAACGGAGTTTCTTATTATATAAGGCTTCTGATTAGAGAAGCCCATTCTCAAATGAAGGATGAAGACCTTGCTTTGCTGAAGGTAAGGACCCACGAAGTGAGAGCCGTAGCCACTTCGATGGCCTTTAATAAGAACCGTTCTCTGCAGAGCATTATGGATGCAACTTATTGGAGGAGCAAGTCAGTGTTTGCATCATTTTATCTTAAAGATGTCCAGTCTCTTTACGAGAACTGCTACACCCTGGGACCATTCGTAGCAGCGAGTGCAGTAGTAGGTGAGGGCTCAGCCACTACATTCCCTTAATCCCATAACCTTTTTTAACCTTTCTCTTGAATGCTTTTATTGTTGTTTTTTGGGTTGTTACGGTAGGCTAAGAAGCCTTCCGCATCCTTTTTTGATTTGGCGGGTGGTCAATTCATTCTTGAGAAGCGCCTGGGTTAGAGGTTGTGTAGAGGTCCTTTAGTATGGGTTGCAGCCCTGTATACTTTAGCACCTTAGAGTTGATTCAGCCTCCTAAGAGGAACGCTGCGCTCAGTAAGGAAGACGAACTTATTAAAGGCAGAGTAACGGTTCAAGTCGACTTCCTTACCAGGTACTTATTATTTCATTGTTATTCTGAATAACTGATTATATGAAATACGGGATACTTAGCTATCTTTTAGTCATGTACACTGGTTTTCACCCACCCCCCTGGGTGTGAATCAGCTACATGATTATCGGGTAAGTTTAATATTGAAAAATGTTATTTTCATTAGTAAAATAAATTTTTGAATATACTTACCCGATAATCATGATTTAATTGACCCACCCTTCCTCCCCATAGAGAACCAGTGGACCGAGGAAAAATTGAGGTGGTGTCAACAAGAAGTACTGCAGTACCTGGCCACAGGTGGCGCTGGTGAGTACACCCCCTTCTAGTATAGTGATAGCTGGCGTATCCCTTCCGTAGAATTCTGTCGGGCAACGGAGTTGACAGCTACATGATTATCGGGTAAGTATATTCAAAAATTTATTTTACTAATGAAAATAACATTTTGCAACAAAGAATATTATTGGATGCAGTACTACGTACGTATACATACAAAAGATTCATGGAAAAGAAGCACTTCCATTACATTTGTAGTACAGTAGAGTAGTAGCCAACAGCAGCCTTATACCATTCTAATATGGTATGACTGCATCTGATTTGCGTTTCATGTTCGATTTAATTTTACTACGTACTGTATACAGTACTGAATTATCGTATGATCACATTCTCTTTTCGTGTTTTATTTCTTTCTGTGCTTAATTATATGTCATATGTAATGCAATGAAAAATCAGTAAGAGCAGATATTACTAATTACAGTATTAATGGAATTACAGGTAACAAAATATCGTATTTGGGGTCTTCAGATATTGCGGTATTTTCAAAATTTCCGGAAAATCCGCGATATGTATATATATATGGGTTATGGAAAAAACCCGCGATGGTCGAACCGCGAAGTAGCGAGGGTTCACTGTATCGCCTATTCAACAGCGTTCTACACGTCAGCGATCACCTGTCTCTCGGCGATCTCCGGATCGCCCGCGCGTGTTACAGCCAGCACGCCAACGTTCCCCAACACTTCTGAAGGAACATGGTTCGCCAGCTACTAGCTCGCCATCGCCCACCTGCGCATGCTGCTCGCCATCGCGCGATCGCCCACCTGCGCATGCTGCTCGCCATCGCGCGATCGCCCACCTGCGCATGCTGCTCGCCAACGCGTCGACATGCCACAACGCGCCATCGCCACGATCGCCTGTTGATCCATATCGCCAGCGGTCTTCCTCACTATCGCGCTTACACTTGCGTTCGCCGCCTCGGACTCGCGCTCATTCACCTGCCCACCCTCGCGACCGCTCGCCTGCGCGCCCGCGCGACCGTTCTCCTGCGCGCCCGCGCAACCGTTCTTCTGCGCGCCCACGCGATCGCTCGCCTGCGCGCCAGCGCGACCGCTCGCCTGCGCGCCCACGTGCCTGCACGTCTACGCTCATGCGCACATGCTCTCCAATGTTCGCCCCCGTGCGAACTAACGGCATTCCATCGCGCGGACGGACTGTGTTCCGTCGCGCGAACCGACGGTGTTCCGTCGCGCTAACCGACGGTGTTCCGTCGCGCGAACCGACGGTGTTCCGTCGCGCGAACCGACGGTGTTCCGTCGCGCCAACCGACGGTGTTCCGTCGCGCGAACCGACGGTGTTCCATCGCTCGAACCTTCAGTGTTTCTTCGCACGAACGTCGGCTTAATTCTTGCAGTATCCATTGCTCGTCTATGGGTTATCGCTCGCCGACCTCCAGCTCTCGCCCTTCCTACCACGCTCGCTCTCCTTCTACGCTCCTTCGCTCACCTTCGTTTGCGTTCCTGCGTGACCACGCATGGGCGCTTCCACGTTCGCCCACGCGCAAATCTTTGAATTACCATCGCGCGAGCTCCAGGCCGATTGCGACCACGATTCCCATTGGGGTTTTCGCAGCATGGCCAGCCTGGCGAGTTCTTCTGGAGCGTATTTCCAGAACACGGCCTCACCCCGTAAACGCAGGGCATAGCACTTGCAAGAATAGGAAGAAACTTCAGGGAGGTCTGAGCAACACTCCTCTTTCCAGAACCTGGGTTAGCCCTTCCCCGTCATTCCCTGGAAGGATTTTTGGCGGGGGGCTTTCCGTTCGAGATTTCTCCATCGGCCAAGGGGTGACTGCTTACCCCTTCCTCTGGGGGCTTACCAGGTCCTTTCACTCCTCGGTTACGGCCCGAGGTTTGTTTCAAGGAAGCTACAGGAAGATCATGGGTACTTTCCTCCTCTCGAGCTCAGGCACCTTGGCCTTTCGTCGTTAAGTATCTAACTTGCGGACAAGCTCAATGTTGTACCATCTGGACGCGCTGACTGAGGGCTTCCTTCGGGTGTCTCATCTGTGGAGGTCGACGACCTCAGACACCCTTCCATCCTTGAGAAGAGTTTGTTTGTGCCCAAGGACAGAGACTTAGACAGCGGCTCTGCGGAGTAAATCGACTTCCGTTTTCACTCCTCCAAGGCGCTTTCTTCCAGACTCTGCAGGGCTCCAGTGCCCTTTTCTTTCAACCACGTCGGCCTAAGTTATCGGATACGACAATTGGGACAAGGTGTCCAATTGCAGTTTCCTCCTGTCAGGAACAGATGGCACAGGAGGCTCCCCCAGGGGGGCATAGTCCTAAAAGGAGCGGCAGAGTTCACGAACTCTAGGATTGCAGGTTTCTCGCTGGGAGGATGCTTAAGGGTACTCATCCGGATGACAGCTTCCCGATGCCCATTCCCGCACAATCTCTGTGATCAGCCAAGGATATCGCGCCTGCCGTCTCTGTCAGTGAATTCAGTGTCTCTGAACCTCTATGCCATAGCGTCGGCAAGAGTTGCCCGGTTGGGCAGAATGATCCATACCTTAGGCGAAGGTCCTCCATAGGATCATCGACGGCTTCACCCCCGGCCTCTTCAGTCGATCCTTTCTTGTAAGGAAGGATATGAGAGGGGAGTTCCGTAGTCGACCTCTCAGCCCTGATCAAGTTTGTTGAACAAACTACGGCCAGCGTAGAACAGCAGAATCGATCAGACTGGTAACGAGGCGACAGGACTCCTTAAACCCTGGATCGGAAGGACGGGTACTTTCAGTTTCCATTCCATCCATCTTCCAGGGAGCTCGTCGAATTCAGCCTAGACTGCAAGTATTCCTGCTTATGATGCAGTGTGGCTATCCCGCCGTGGCATAGCAGGTTTTTTTCCCCAGAGAACTCTCCCTGTTTTCCTCATGGTCGCTCAGGTGCAGGCTTCCGCCGCCTCTGCTTTTTGGAGGGCTGGTCAACTCCGGTAGGCTCGGGTTCGACCTTCTTCAGCGCCGGGACAAGCTTCCGGATGCTTACCATGAGTGTGGGTTCATTGTATTTTGCTTGGAGCCTTCTCTTCTTCTGCCTCAACATCTGGAGTATCTGGCCATGATATTGAGTCAACGGCCTTACCACGTTGGAAACCCCGCTTCTCGTCCGTCCAGCAAGGTTAAGCAACGTCGGTTCTGGTCGGTACTTGGATGGGTGACCACCTGGGGACGCCAGATTCTGTTGCCACTTCCTCCGAGCCTTCCTTTCAGTTGACTGTGGCAAGACTGAGGAGAGTCGCAGTACCTGTTCTCAGTCAAGCAGAGCTTTCAGCCCTACCTTGGAAAGTTTCCTAGTTCTCCTTTCCTCATTGACCCGTCTATAGTCCGAACGGTCGCCTCAGGATAAGTTCCATGTGGGGCGGTCCAAGTTCCGGTGGTTTCAGGCAACGTTTAACCGGACTTCCTGGCCCCTGTGGGACCAGCGGAACTATTAGACCTGCAATGGATGTTGACCTATGGAACTTCTTGATGGTAGTGGATATTCTCGTCCTTTCCCCACATTCTTGATGCTGTTCTCGGACTCGTCAAAGGAAGGGGGTGGGTGGGGGCATGTTCCGGTCCAGGCCTATGGTCAAGACCTGAAGGATACCTCTCCATCATTCAGGCAGGCTTAGGGGCCGTAGTCTGGCCCCTCTACAGATCCTACAGCTCCTGCCAAGTTGCCCCGTGCGCGTCGACTTCATGATTTTGGCGTGTTCTAACCAGCAGGGGACGCATTTTCACACCTTCACATCTTGCAGTAGAGATACCGGGATGATTGAGATTCTCTCAATACCACCATCGGCTCTCTCATTCCAGGCAGAGGAATGTTCTCTCCGACTATCCGAGCAGAGCCTCGTAGAGAGAGTGTACCTGGGGGTCTTTGACCTTGAGTAACCAGCAAGTCCTGGTCTGGGGGACCTGATCGCGACAGCTTGGAACCTCAAGCTTCCGCTGTTCTTCCCCCCAGTCTCAGACCCCGAGACTCTGGCAAGATGCATTCCGGTGATGGTGGGACAACTTCAACGGCTGCGTCTTCCCTCCTTTTTGTCTGTGGACAATGGGTCTCAACAAGACCAGGTTGTCTGTCAACCTTTCAATGGGAGAGCTCCACTGGGACTATGCGCCGAACAGTTTCTGGACCCTCTGCTTCCCCTGACGTAACTCCCCGGAGAGCTTCTCCCACGGCGCAGACTACTCAAACAACCACACTGCGACATCTCTCCCGAACCGGGGCGTCGCTTCGGCTTCATGCCTGGAGACACTACGCCTCCTCCTCAAGAAGAGAAAAACCGCTACAGTCGCGGTACGGAGGTCGCGTCATCTGCGATAGTCATCCACAGGGGTCTTCCAGGCAAAGTGAAGAATCTTCGGTGGTGGGTGCCGGGGGAGATATACCTCTTCCCTTGAGGCCTCTTCTCCAGCAATAACAGTCTTATTGCCTTTCGGCGGGAGGAAACTCCTTTCCGCTCTCGGCAATGAAGCCTGTCCCTCAGCCTTTCCCTGACCTTCAGGCTTAAAGGAATAACTTTTTCCTGCCCGCTGGATCTTTCTTGCTCATGCGAAGCTACGATCGTCCCTGCCCTAGTCGGAGGAAGACCTCCAACTTGGAGCATGGCTCGGACTTTTAGTCCTTTAAGAGATCTTCTCAAGACCCTTTACAACAGGCCTCGGATTGTATTCCGCCTTGGGTCTCCTGCTCACTCTGGCCACGGCCAGTGTGTAAGCAATCTTCTTGGTCTCGTACGACTCCGCCCTTTCTAAGGAAGAGGGGAAGGCAACATTCAGGTTCGCTCCTGAGTTGTTGGCTAGACTCAGAATCTGGGGGACCCAGCCCTTCGGTCCAATTCCTTAAAGATTTCGAGTCTCCATTCTGTATCTGATGTCCCAAGACCTTCTCTTTCTTGCCAGTAAAGGAATCGAGAGGTTAGCTTTGGGAACAGCTGCAGTTTGTCCTCAGTTGTAGCCGATTTGGGAGCACAAGGAGGACACGGGGGAGAGTCACCAGTATACCTCTTCAGCCCGGACTCAAGGACATTCATCTCGACCTGTCTCCAGACCCTCCCCCGTCACGTCGCCCTACAGCACGATGTTGGATACATTGCAACGTCCCTCGCCTTTGAGTAATACTACTCTGTGACGCAGGTGCTACAAGCTGGAGTCTGGAAGCGTCTAATGACCTTCGTAGCCCGTTTCCTGTAGGGCGTGACCCACAGGAGTCTCGATACGTTTTCTATCGCTCTGTGGTGGCTACACAACAGCTGGTCTAACCTCAGGCTCCTTTTTGGACAGGTAGCAGAAGGTTGAGGGCATTATTATCAGGTTTTAGTCTGCATGAACGAAAGAAGTAGGTCTGGCCCTTATTTCTTTCTTTTCTTTCTTCATCATCCCCTCTACGGGGAAGCAGCATCCTGGTCTCTGCATAGCTGACCTCAAACCTCTGCAGGTAAACCATGCTTCCTTGTGTTCCGAGTATTGAGTCAATACTGTCGCGTCCCCTCCCCCATACCCTGACGAGGTGGTATTGGGAACGTCCTAACCCAGAGTTCCTTCTGGAACTCCAGGTCAACTGCCTAGGACGGGTCACACTTCTTCCTTCACACACAAGCTTATGTAGGCCACACGGTTCCTTGCAAAGCAAGGAACTTGTGAGGTGCAGGGACTCCTTTTCTCGAGTGCGACTCACTCGGATTCTGAGTCCCCGGGTAAAGCCAAAGCCAGTATGGCTGCGGACTTTCCACCCTACCTAATGGGTAAGTCACCCAATGTAAATAGCGTGGTTTGTATTTCGGTTACGGAACAAATGACAAATTCGAAGATAATTTGTATTTTTCCTAACCATATAAACCTTAGCTATTTACACATATTTGCCCGCCAGCCCTGTCCCCCAAGACAAGTCCTACCTCTAAGTGAAAGTGAGCATTCAACTGTTTGTGAGGGGGGGAGGGGTAGCTAGCTACCATTCCCCTACCCCCCCGCTAACTAGCGTGGGGGTAATACACCCTCGTTAAATTCTAATGGTTCGCCATTTCAGCTGCGCTAAAAGGTAAACCCAATGTAAATAGCTAAGGTTTGTATGGTTAGGAAAAATACAAATTATCTTCGAATTTGTCATTTTTCCCCTCAATGCCACTACTCTGGCAATAGCAGAGTTCCTTCTTTACCTTTTGGAGGAAAAGCTTCTCGTGGTCTCGGCTCGTTCGTGAGCCTTGCCTTTAGACCGAAAGGAATTATCTTTTCCTCTGCGTTGGCATCACTTCTCTTCATTCAGAGTTTCGAGAGCTCTTCCACGGATCATGGTTCATGCCCCTCGGCCCCTGAAGGTTGCCCCCCTATGACTCAGGATGCCAAGCAGCAGATCTTCCCCTGACTTTGATGACAGGTCTCCCGCTCGTGTTGGATTCATCCGAGAGCCGGTGAATCCCATGGGCCTCCTTCAACATCTCTCTTTCATGACGAAAGACCAGGTAATATTTGACTTTGTTCCTGGCAGCTCGGTTCCTAGATTCGAGCCCTTCAGATTGGGAGTCCTTTGTAGTGTGGTTTATTATCCAGATCAACAGCTACTATGCCTGGGAAGAACTTGAGGTACTACCTTAAGGAAACTGCAGGAGCTCACCCCTGAGTGTCAGCACTCTTTGTCAGCCTGGGGAAGGTCAAGAGGAAGATACCCAGAACATGTTCTTGGTTTGGATTCCCAAGGTCATGGGCCAAGCATTGAATCCTGATCCTTTTCCTTATAGAGGAGACCTAGAGCTCATACCATTATGGACAGGAGTACGCCCCTAGCATTAATGAAAACTACTGTGACGCAGGCTTTGTCACCGCCCACTTCCTGCAAGACGTGACCCACAGGAGCATGGAGGCATTCTCCATCGACCCTGTGGTGATTACACAATAAATGGATTAACCACCTTAGGCTCCTTGATAGACAAATAGCAGATGGGGGAGGGCAGAGTTTAACCACGGTTAAGTCCGTCATGAAGGGCAAAGAATGACTGGCTATTTCTTTCATTTTTCCCCTTGGGGGTAACAGCACTTATAGTACTCTGCAAAGCTGGCCTTCTCTGTCTGCAGGTAGAACCTTTTGTAACCTGGTTTAGGTGTCGAGGTGGGATTGGGTAACGTCTACGGTTGATTGTAGGATTCCTATTGTTACTGAGAATTTTTACCTAAACCAGTCATGCAGTACTTCTAGTATCACACAATCACACAGATTGCTCAGGCTGCTAACCTTGCTTTGCACAAATTGTTTAGCAAGGTTTCAGTGTTTCTCCCTGTTACGTGCAGAGCACTTATGGGAAAATCCCTGGTCAAAAACCAGCCAGTTGGTTTGGTTTTCTAAGGGATGCAATCCCAATAAATAGGGATGGTTAGTATTTAATTTTGGAGTAAATATCAAATTTGGAAGTAATTCGTATTTTTCCTAACAATACAAACTTGTAGCTATTTATACAAATTGGCCTGCCATCATATTTCTCCCAATAAATCATGCCTGCAATAAAAAGTAATGAGACAACACAAGTGTGTGTGAGCGGGGTAGCCATATACCCCTCCTACCACCTCCCACTTACTAGGACCCCTCCTACCACCCTCCGCTAACTAGCGGAAGGGTATTTTACACCTCGCTAAAAGTCTTGCCTTCCAGCTTTGCCCAAAGTATAATCCTCACAAATAGCTACAGGTTTGTATCGTTAGGAAAAATCTAAATTATTCCAAATTTGTCATCTTTCTCAAAGTGGGATTGTGCTATTTGAGGACTTTGAGGTAAAGTTAAATTACTCATAACTGTTTATTTTACCAATTAACAAACAAGATTGAGCATTCAAGGTTTTTTAGCCTTCATAGTGTTTTAGACTTTGCTCTGTTAATTTTTTTAATGTTTAACATTCAATACTTTTAGTACAAAGTATTTTATAATGTGACATTCTGTACTTTCTAATAATAATTTAACCTCTTCTTTTCAGAGATGACACGTAGTGATGAAGGACAGGGGAAAGGGGTGAAGACGGAGGGGATGGACACTAGGCAGGCCTTACTATCGCTTGTTGCAATTTTTCTAATTTCCCTAAGTGCTCTTGCATTTGTGTATAGAAATTTTCCACAATTAGAACAGTAAGTACTGAGAGTTTTGCAATGTCAAGAATGAAAATTGTGATGAAATTTTCTTTAAAAATTTGGTTTTTAGGAGAAAAAATGCTGTGTAATTAATCTGTAGAGCAGCGAGTCGTAAACTCTAAAGTAGTATTTAAATGTTTGAAAGTAAAAATGTTAGAATCCTTCATTTGTGAAGATATTGAACCTTTTTCTTTTTGAGCTCTTAACTAGACCTCTACCAAATCACTTATGACTTCTCATTGGTAGTTTGTTATTTGTACATTCAAGATAAAGGGCTTTTTTTATTTCAAATTATTGATTTAAGACTAGAATATTATTCATTAGTGCAAACATGAATACAATCCTCCATTCTTTACCATGGCTAAATGTTTCAGTCTGAGTTGGATTAGCCATAAAAGCTTTCATGCTGGGTGTCAAAAACCCTTTGGTAGTTAGCGGCGGTTAGCCAAACCTCCACGCTCACAGACTCATCCAGTGAGCTCCTCCACTTTTGCTTTTGCTACAGTCTAGTGCAGTTGTATTGTCTTTCTTCCAGATTCATTCCTTTTGAACTGTAAAAATTTAAAAATTTCTTTTTTTCAGCCAATTTTTTTTTTTTTTTTTTTTTTTTATTCCATCTGTGCTTGGTATTGAGGACTGCAATCATGGAGATTTGGCCTGGCATATTGGGCCACTCTTGCAGCACATTTATGTCAGCTATGGAAATAGAGCCTCACCGTTTTTCTCTTTGTGCAGACGACACTCCTACACGAAGGCTTCTTGCACCAAGTATTGGGAGTGGTCTTCCTTCCAGTGGAAAGGATACGGTTCACAGAGAAAGAAAAAGCCTAAAAGAGATTCTTTGACACCCGAATTTTCTCTCCTGCACCTCATACCCTCCCACCATTTTTCTCCTGTTTGGCTTCCCCCGGAGGCCAGTTTGATAAGAGCGATGAACGTTTGACCCTTGGACAACCTAAGGATTTGGGAGAGCCCGTGCATCAGTTGTAGCCTTCCTTGGGACTTTCGGGTTCCCCACGAAGGAACAGCTGTTGAAGGTATTGAAAGTTGAGGCACAGTAGAAGCACACAGCTGCCTCTGCAATGGTCGGTCTTGACCTTTCCCACTGAGCCTCTGGAGGAGAGTCCATTCCAGCCAGTCTCGTGCCCTCGGTGGATACTTCCTTGCATTCCTCTTCCACCTGAGTGAAAACGTGACGGTAGTGGCATATCTAAACAAACAATGAAGTACTTTTTCAAAGCAGATTTGTCAAATTAGCCATGGAAATTCTGCATTGGACGGAAGAGAACTTGATCTCCCTTTCAGCCCTGTTCATCCTAGGCCCAAAAAAAACTTTCTTGCAGACAATCTGAGCATCCCTGGATATCCAAGAAAGTATTGACTGTGGGGTTTTCCGATGCTAAACTTGTTCGCACAGTCTCTCAACTGGAAGCTTCCAGTGTACTGTTCACCAGTACCAGACCCATGGCGACCTTTCATGATACCTCATGATACCTTTCAACACCCCTGGGACAACATAGACCTCTATGCGGTTCCCTGGTCGTGTCTAATGAGGAGACTTTCAAGAAGATGAGGTTATCCTACATTCTTTCATTGACTAATAGCTCCACTGTGGCAGCAAACAGAATGGTTCCCAGACCTTCTACTTCTGCTAACAGAGGGTCCGAGGGAGCTCCTACCCCTCCATGACTTCCTTCTGCAGCGACACATTCAAATATTTCACAAGACAGTTGCATCCCTATGAATTCATGCCCGGAGGTTACCCATCCTCTCTCATAGAGAGGTTTCTGCACGCAGTGACGAAACAGATGTCTGGGTATGTCAAAAGGCCTTCTATTACAGTAATACCTCGACGTAAGAGTGTCCCAACATACGAGAAATTTGAGATACGAGGAAAGTTTCTAGCAAATTTTTGCCCAGAGATACAAGACAAGTTTGAAATACGAGGATACGAGACGGTTCCCTATGCGGCCGCTAGGTGGACAAGTGTGCGAGAGGCTGATCACGAGGACAGCATCTCATGTTCTTTCCCGTCGGATCTCCGTTGCGTAAAGTTATCTCCAAGCATCAGCCGTAGTTTTTGCATTTTTTACGTGTTTTTTGCGTTAATCATTTCAGAATTAAGTGAATAAGCAATGGGTCCAAAGCAAGCGAGTGCAAACAAGGGTAGTGCAAAGAAAAAGCCTATGATGACAATCGAGATAAAGCATGAAATAATCGAAAAACATGAGAGTGGTGTACGAGTGACTGAGCTGGCTCACCAATATGAGAAGAGTACATCAACAATATGTACCATCCTCAAGCGGAAGGATGCTATAAAGAAGGAAATCAGAGACATGTTAGCGAAGTGGCAGGAGTTTTCTGATTTTATGGAAAAGAGGCACCCGGACAAGTTGGCGTGTGGTCGTGTGTTAGTCTTTTGTGACGACACTTGTGTACGTCATTTTCGTAACATTTTGAAGGGGAGGCAAAAGCAAATATCCCTAGATAGATTCCTTTTAAAAAGGCCGGCAAAAAGTTAAGGTGAAAGCGATGCAAAAAGAGCCAAGCCGGAAGAAGAAAAGTAAAAAAAGGAAAATGAAAACAAAATTAGAATTGTTTAGTGTAACGTAAGATAACATTAATTTTTAAGTGTGTGCACAATAAGCTAATTTCATTTAAGTTAAATTTAAAGTTTAAGTTATGTTACATAGTGTTACAAAAGTGTAGCGTACCGAACGTGTTGCCGTCAAGTCTCTCTCCCTCCACCTCCGCACACACCGCCATTAGCTGCTACCGTCTGTCTCGAAGGTATGAACTCCATAATAATGTCGCATTTTATTGCAGATCATAACCAGTACGTAGATATTTGTTATTTTGTGAGCGTAAATTGTGAATTAGAACAATTAAAAACATATTTTTCCACTGTAATATACTGTTTTTAGGTGTTTTTTCAGAGGGTGGGACCGGATTAATTAATTTTTAGTTATATTATATGGGAAAAATTGATCCAAGATACGAGCGAATTGACATACGAGCTCGGGTCCCGGAACGCATTAAGCTCGTATCTCAAGGTATTACTGTACTGTCTACCAGGCGAAGGGGATAATCTTTTGGGGTTGGTGTAGTGGACAGGGTCCCCGGATTGCGGAGTTTTTGTTGTATCTCCGGGAGAAAAACTGCTCAGTCTTGGCGGTGAAAGGCTACCTTTCGGCCTGAGCCTTGTCTTCAAACTAAATGGAGTTGACATTTATTCCTTGTTGAAATTATCTGTAATAATATGGAGTTTTAAGCTTACCTGCCCTCAGTCAGAAGTTAGACCACTTTCCTGGAACGTAGTGTAAGTACTACGCTCCCTGAACTGAAAGAAGCTCCTTAAGAACCGTTGAGTCAAGCATCAGATTGTGACTTGATTCCATTCTGATCAACAGAGTAGAAGCCCCAGAGCTCACGATGTCGGGCATAAGCATGTCCCTAGGGTTCAAGAGAAACTTCTCTGTGGCGCAAGCAAACCACTTTCACCATGCACTACCTGCAGGACGTAACCCATAGGTCCCTAGATATGTTTACTCTGGGGCCTATGGTAGCCGCTCAACAAGTGGTTTAGTTACCTCAGCTCCCTTGCAGGACTTGGTCGAGGGTAGATGTCACACAGTTTTAGTTAGGGATAAATTAATAGCATAACTGGCTTTTTTCTTCCTTCATCTTCCCCTCTCTTTGGGCACAGCATCCATAAAACTGCAAATTAGCCTTCTTCCACTTCAGGTAAGTTTTATAGTTTTATAGTCGGAAATATGGGTGCATATATTTTTGTTATGTACCCAATTTCCTTGTAAGGGTAGTTGGGTAATGTCTTGCTTTTAAGTATGAGTGTATGTTTACTCACTCCTTATACTTACCTGGGAAAGTCACAGTTCTTGTTTCCACTCACTCAACATGATTACTTAGGCTGTCAAAGTCTCCAGCATTGACAAGATGAGGGTTCATGAAGTGTCAGGAAACTTTTTTCATGCTCTATTGAGCTCAGACTTGTATTCTGGGTCAAACTTTCCAGCCAGTAGGAATTTGGACTTCCACCCACCTTGAGGTTAGTCTCTGCAGTAAAGAACAAAGGTTTGTATTTGTGTTGGAACAAATATGAAATTTGGAAGTCATTTGTATTTTTTCTAACCAAACAAACCTGAGTTGTTTACACATACAGTATAATACTTGTTCTGCCATCATCTACCCACTAGAAGTTGTGCCCTTAAAAGTAGAAGAGCTCATTGGGTGGGTGTGTGAGCGGGGAGGGAGTCAACCCCCCATCTAACTAGGGAGGGTTGTTGGCTACTCTTCTGAAAGTTTTTATGGCTAAATCAGATTGTGCAGAAACATATATCTATATTATGATTATTATTATTAGCTAAGCTACAAACCAAATTGGAAAAGCAGGGTACCAACAGGGATAAATAACCCAGTGGGGAAAGTAAATAAGGAAATAAACTATATGAGAAGTAATGAGCAATTAAAATAAAATATTTTAAGAACAGTAACAACATTAAAACATCTTTCATATGTAAACTATAAAAAGAGAGTTATGTCAGCCTGTTCATCATAAAAACATTTGCTGCAAGTGTGAATATTTAGAGTTCTATTGATTGAACTACATGATTAGGATGATCATTCCACAACTTGGTAACAGCTGGAATAAAACTTCTAGAATACTGTGTAGTATTGAAATTCATGATGGAAAAGGCCTGACTATTAGAATAACTGCATACCTAGTATTACAAACAGAATGGTACTGTCTGGGAATATCTGAATGTAAAAGATGGTCAGAATTATGAAAAATCTTATGCAACATGCATAACAAACTAATTGAATGACAGTGCCAGAGATTAATATGTAGATCAGGAATAAGAAATTGAATAGACAGTTATGTTCCTGTCCAACAAATTAAGATGAGATTCAGCAGCTGAAGACAAGACAGGAGAATGATGCTTGAAACGAGGTAGAATGAAAGAACTAAAACACTTTTTTCAGAATAGATTGATCACCAATAATCTTACAAGACTTTCTCAATAAGCCCTTTTTTTTTTTTTTTTTTTTTTTAATTTGCTGTCGAGAATTACACCTAAAATTTTAAAAGTCATACAAAGTTAAAGAAACATTATCAATGCTTAGATATAGATGTTGTGGAGCAACTGCCCATGACTACTTACAATCATACTCTTGAGTTTTGTTAGGATTCAACTCCATGCCCCATAATTTGCACCGTGCAGCAATATTAGCTAGATCTCTATTAAGGGATTCAGCAAACCCAGATCTACATTCAGGAGATGGAATTGATACAAAGAAAGTTCTAGTACTAGCTGCATATAGAATGAGCTTGTTTTCTAGGCCAAACCACATGTCGTGTATATAGTATGAAAAGTAATGGGCCAAGAACACTTCCCCGAGAAACACCAGATATCCTATTCCAATACTCACTATGGTACCCATCAATAACAACTCTTTGCAATCTATTGCTTAAAAATTCAATAATTATGCCAAGAAAAGACCCATCCACTCCCAGCTGTTTAAACTGTAAAGAACTCAGGTTTTTATTGTTAGGAAAAAATACAAATTACTTCCAAATTTGTCATTTTCTGTAGTGATATACCTCATAATTTTACTGATTTATTGTGAATTTATTTCTTATATATTATAGTTGTTTTGAAGTAAATGTTAGATTCCTTTACAAGTTCTTAATTTCTTTGTTAATTAATGAGAGAATACTTTAACAAAAATTAATCACAACAAGGAAGGAAATATCATTATAATTACTTCAGCTGCTTGACTGATATACATACTGTATAGTACTGTGTTAGGCAACATTAATTAGCATTTAATTTAGCATAAGCTTTTGATATAAATTGCTGGGAGTTCTTAGTTAGCTGTTACCTCTGAAATTGTAGTGACTTCTGAAGAGTTATGAGACAAATTGAATAAAGGAGTGCCTTATTTAGGTATTTGTATTATCGCTTGAAGTTACGACTTAGGTAATTTGATTGTTGGCAAAGGGGAATAAGTCATTATTGGTTTTAGTTTCTAAATGGGGCTTGAAACAGGATGCCTAAGCATTGAAATAGTCCTTAAGAAGAGTAGCTATGTAGATTATTGCAAATGTCTGTCTGATGGTATTTATAGTATAGTGGTAAAATTTCTTGCCTTTGCTTTATTAACCCCATTTTAGTACTGAAGGAGCATCATATTTTATTTATAAAATTGTTATGAATAATGAACGCGCATCATATTTTACTTATGAAACTATTATGAATAATGAACTTGAGTAAATGAATGCTACATTGCATGTTCCTCCATGAAGGGTCATTGAAATCCATGAGACATTCTGCTTTTTCCAACTAGTGTTGCAGCTTGGCTTGTTACTAATACTAATACCACACTTCAATATATTTAGTTATCATTTATTTAGGTTTACTTTCAATATTTTTCCGCTCTTGATTAAATTCAAAATGTAGAGCTTTGTATTTCCAAAGTATCCATGGAACTCATAACCTATTATATATTTTATTTATCTTTGGATATGAATATGTTGAGGTGGTTTGGCCATGTAGAAAAAATGGAAGATGGTTGTCTGCTAAAAAAGGTGATGAATGCAAGAGTTGATAGGAGACATTCAAGAGGAAGTCCAATGTTTGGGTGGATGGATGGCATGAAGAAACCCCTAGGTGACAGGAAGATAGATGTGACGGAGACAGAAGTGTGTGCTAGGAGTAGAAATGAATGGCGAGTGATTGTGACGCAGTTCTGATAAGCACTGTTGTTACCACGGGTCACCTTATGGTGACTACTTTGAGGTAGCGGCAGTAAGGGAGTCGGCACAAGAAGGTTCATTAGCAGGGAAGAAGGGTAGGAGGGGGCACTTAGACACCCTAGCAGGACCAATCAAACTCAGCTGAGCCCCATGTCAGGCAGGGAAGAACAAGGAGGAAAAATATCCTCTTTCATTTCTTGTTGGCTCCCTGCTACCTGCTAAAGTTTAAGGTAGTGCCATGGTAGATATAACAGATCATCATCTGCTATGCCTATGACGCAAAAGGCCTCAGATAGATTTCGCCAGTCATCTCTATCTTGAGCTTTTAAATTAATACTTCTTCAATCGTTCTCTCCTACTTCACATTTCATAGTCCTCACCTTTAAAATCTGTGATATTGTTTTATTTTCATTTTCCAAGAAACTTTGAAGAGAGAAATTGTTTACTGATATGGAAAATATAGAAAGTAATGCGGATTCAAGTTAGAGGGGCATCGTATGAGAAGTTTTTTTTACTTCATTTGTAAAGCTTAACAATCCTGTGCGGGTTAAGAAAAAAAAATTCATATTATTTACACTCATGTATCCTGGAATCAGTGTGATATGTTAATTGATGTACTTTCTGACACCAGTCAAAAGCAGCTACTAATCTCCATTTTAAGTACTGTTAAGGAAAATACTATTTATATCTTACCATTCATGTACTATATATTTCAGTAGAGTTAAATATAATTCAGCATTTTAGATCAAGTATGGTAATACCCTTTGCTCTTTTTTTCTTTTTCCAGAGATGAATATCAGTACATGAAGCTTCCAACAGATATAGATGACGCTAAGAATTTAGGGAAAGTGTTATCCCATTATAAAGATCGATACTACTTGGAGGTGCTAGCAGGAGTATTTGTTACTTATATATTGTATCCTTTCATACTTCGTTATTCACTTCAGTACAATACTACTTTACCTAATGTATTTAGAATTAATGTTTGTTTTTTTATTTGTTTGTTTGGAGTTGGCTTAAAAGAGAGATGAATATTCAAAAAGTTAGTTTAGATTGAAGTTAGTATTTCCAAGAGGAAGTCAAGATTAACCAATCAGAGAGCTTGCTGAAAGTTGAGCCGCCTCCTCTTGTTTTAAAGGTTTTAAAGGCTGCTTATGAATGGCAGAGGCAAAGGACAGTGGCATTGCCCTATTGAGCAGGACAATGCCCTAGAGACTGACCATATATACATATGATCAGCATCTCCCCCTCTCCATCCAAGGTAGGACCCCAGGGGCCAGGCAATGACTGCTGATGACTCAGCAGATAGACCTATAGGCTCACTGAAACCCCCCATCATTATCTCACAAGGATGGTGAGTTTGTAGCAACCAAAGAAACTAGCGAGTTTGAGCGGGACTCGAACCCCCGTCTGGCGTCCTAGAGAAGGAATCTTAACATCAAATCAACATGTACAAAAGCCAATTTTAAGGATAAAGAAAGGTAGATGATGAACAGTTGGTTTTAAAACAGGTGACGAAGGTAATTGAAAAAGATATGACATTGGAAAGAACCCGAGTTATGTCAAACCCTAAAACGAGGAAATCTGTTGTGAAAATGGAGATGATGGTGCTTTTTTTATCTGTGAATATTTAGCTTCATTAAAAATGCGGGTACCTTTTTTTTGATGAATGATGAAAACCATACCTAATAGTTTGTAATTTGTATACCAGTTATAAAAGTAGTTGATATAAAAATATTTTACCCTCATTGTGTACCTCTAGAATGTCTTTTATATATGTGCAACATCGCAATTTTGTAAAAATGAAAATAACAAAATATAATCCCAACAGAGGCCTTTATATAAAGTAAGAAAGTGATGAGGACTTTATTAGCTATGATAAAACATTACCATTGTTTGTAAATTAGGTTTATCTACAGAAGAAGTTCATGGGTGGTGAATCTACATGGCTGCTAGTGGACAAAAGTCTCTTCTCTTTAAGGGATTATTAATTTTAAATTCTCTTGTGTGTGGTAGTTGAATGAATAATCGAGTGATCATTGTTTGTATCAGTTTACTGTTTCAGATTAATTTCCTTAAGTATATTGATCAGCCTACAGACCTTTGCCATTCCAGGATCTATATTCCTTTCCATTCTTTCGGGTAAGTCACCTTCCTTTCTTAAAGTTCAGTGCGTAATACTAAGAATTTCATATATCACTTGAGGTTATGAAAAGAAATGGGCATGTTTTTCTCTTGTGTCTTCAAAAATTTTAATAACTTTTAAATGTTTATATTCTTTTGGAGACTACTTTACTCTTTTTTAGGGACTAATTTACTCTTCATTTGACATGTCCAGTATCTTATGCTCAAATCTCATAGAGCTGCTCTGTTCCAGTTTGCCATGTATTTCAATAGTTTTTTGATAACATTTACCCATGGTTATGGCCTAATCCATTACTTAACTTGGTTTATATGATATTTTTAATTCTTTATGAATTTCAGCTGCTTCCTTAGGACAAGTTTGAAGATTTTTTTAAGCTACCAAAAACATATGAATGTTTTTTAATTATATTTCAGAACAGCTTTGTGTAAACAGTTTGTTATTTTCATGTCTGCACTTGAGTGTATTCAAGATTGAAGTATTACTAATGAATATTATAGGTCATGCTGCTCTTCGATAAATTATTGTTTATTCTGCACATGTAGGTACATTTAGTAAATGTTACTATTAATTGAGGAATATTGAAGTTATTTTAATGGATCCCTTCAAAACAGAGTAAAATTGGATTTTTTTTTTTTAATAAATAACTGTACCTAGTATCTCCTGTTTAATTATGTATTCTATAATTGTACCGTTTAAAAGATAGGAAAGATTGAGAGTGATTCTTGTCTCAAATCTTTGAGAATGCAAGTAATAATTCAGTCAGTAACTATTTAATTCCTCATAAGATTTAATTATGTGCAATGTAAATGGGATGTTCATGAAAGCTCACTTGAATTGTGGCTGCCTCATTTTTTCTTTTATTAAAACCACCAATGTGGTTTTTATAAGTTTTTTTTTTTCTTGTTACTCCATCTTTAAAATTTTTGTTAGCTTCAATCCAAGATTAGAAATGGAAATGAACAGCATTGGGTTTCTGAGGACATTGTTTTTTATTAAAACTCCCTTGCTTTAGTTATCAATTTCCCTTTGTCAAGATAACTCTTCCCTGAATGTTAGCCAAACATGTTGAAATATAATGTTACTGGAAATAAAAAATTCATCCAAGATTATTATGGTGCCAAGCACTGGTATCCTTGTTTGAACGCTTAATTTTTGCTTGAATATATATTAAAATATTATATTTTTTACTGAACAAACAGTCTCCTTTTTGTATTTTTCATTTTATCTGTTCTATCTGATGTCTTCTGATGAAGTTATCCGCATTTACCTTGCTCTAATTTCCACTTCTAATTCAAGAACAACTCCCTCAGATGTGCTGTGTGAGGGTTTAGATATGTGACTTAAGTCTTGTTAAACTAATTTTCCATGATATCTTTGCTTAGGTTTCCTGTTTCGATGGGAGGTTGCCTTGCTTCTCATATGCTTCTGCTCAGCAACTGGGGCATCATTTTGTTACCTACTCTCATACTTAGCTGGCAGACCCCTTGTCCTGAAGTATATCCCTGAAAGGGCAAAATCATGGCAGGATAAGGTAATGTGCATTTTGGTATACATTTAGTTAGTGTTTAATATAAATAGCTTTGATGGTCATTGTATTCTTATTCTGAAAAATTATATTGACATTGTTTTATAGATATAACATTCTCATTCATATAATAAACTAAGAAAAAATAATTGAAATGTGAATTATATGCAAGTTCATTTTCTTTCAGGTTGATAAGCAACGAGACAATCTGCTGTTTTATATTATATTCTTACGGATCACCCCCTTTCTTCCAAATTGGTTTATTAATATAACCAGCCCTGTCATTAATGTTCCTCTTGGGCCGTTCTGGTTTGGCACCTTTCTAGGTAAGCCTTTCACATTTTATTTTAAATGCAAATCATTAAGGGTCTACTGGAGATTTTTTTGTTTTTGGTTTTGATTGGTGGGAAGTACCAAACTGCTCCATTATGATGGCAAGCTTTTGTCACAATACAGTGGGCCTTTAAAACCAGGTAGTGTAACAAAATCTTTTAGTTCATACGATGCAAGTAACTAGTGGTTTTATGTGTTTTATATAGTCATATGATTTGGTAGGAATATTTGATCACGTGCACATTTGTAGAAAAAAAAAATTATTTGCCTAAATGTCAAGATAAATACCTTTCTGGTATGATATATCAGCCTACGTTACTCAACTCTTCTTTACTATGATTAAGGGTAGAAGAGAGACTAGCTATGGTAAGCAGCTCTTCTAGAAAGACACTCCAAAATCAAACCGTTGGAAGACCATGGTAGAGAGGCTATGGTACTTCACAAGACTAGAGAACTACTACTTCTTTGTCTACATCTTTTCCCACTTCTAAGTGGGGTCGATGTTTCTGGTCAGCTTTCTCCATCTACCTCTGTCCCACACCTCATCACCGGATGACCTTCGATCAAAGGGATTAACCGGTGATGAGGTGCGGGACAGAGGTAGATGGAGAAAGCTGACCAGAAACATCGACCTCACATAGAAGTGGGAAAAGATGTAGACAAGGAAGAACAAGAAGTTCTCTAGTCTTGTGTAGTGCCATAGCCTCTCCACTGTCTTCCACTTTTTTAGAAGTTTTTATAGTTTATGTATGAAAGATTTATTTTATTGTTGTTACTGTTCTTAAAATATTTAATTTTAATTGTTCATTACTTCTTTTGTAGTTTGTTTATTAATTGTTCATTACTTCTCTTGGAGTTTGTTTATAAACTACCTCCACCAGGAGGTAATATTTTCAATTGGGTTGATTTAATTATTTATTTATTAGTCTGTGTCTGTTGACAGGATTACGTCAAAACTATCAGACGGATTTTGACAAAATTTACACCACAGATAGATCTTAGGTCGTGTACAACCCCATTGAATTTTGTGGAGGATCCGAATTCTATCTATTTTATTTATTTATTCCGTAACTGGAATACAAACCTGCGCTATTTATTTAGAGGTATTACTTTCTGCAAAGCTGAAATGACAAGCCATTAGAATTTACCAAGGGTTAGCTACCCACACCAGGGTGTTGGGGCTGGGTAGGTTGCTACCACTCCCACTCACACACCGGTGATTTAGCTCACTTTACTTTTGGCTCGAATGGAGACCAGTTGTAACCGCTCTTCCTCCTTACCTATTTTGGACTGCCATTAATTTTTCTTTTAACTTAACTTTTTCTGATACAGTATATATAGATACATACATATACCAAGGCACTTCCCCCAATTTTGGGGGGTCGCCGACATCAACAAATGAAACAAAAATTTAAAAAATAATAAAAGGGTACCTCTCCTCTCCACATTCCTCCCAGCCTGACAAGGGACTCAACCGAGTTCAGCTAGTACTGCAAGGGTGCCACAGCCCACCCTCCCCCGTTATCCACCACAGATAAAGCTTCATAACGCTGAATCCCCTACTGCTGCTACCTCCGCGGTCATCTAAGGCACCGGAGGAAGCAACAGGGCGTACCGGAACTGCGTCACAATCACTCACCATTCATTCCTATTCCTAGCACGCTTTCTTGCCTCTCTCACATCTATCCTCCTATCACCCAGAGCTTTCTTCACTCCATCCATCCACCCAAACCTTGGCCTTCCTCTTATACTTCTCCCATCAACTCAGCCATTTTCCATTCTCTCAACATGGCCAAACCACCTCAACACATTCATATCCAATCTAGCTGCTAACTCATTTCTTACACCCGTTCTCACCCTCACCACTTCGTTCCTAACCCTATCTACTCGAGATACACCAGCCATACTCCTTAGACACTTCATCTCAAACACATTCAATTTCTGTCTCTATGTCACTTTCATTCCCCACAACTCCGATCCATATATCACAGTTGGTACAATCACTTTCTCATGTAGAACTCTCTTTATTTTCATGCCGAACCCTCTATTTTTTTACTACTCCCTTAACTGCCCCCAACACTTTGCGACCTTCATTCACTCTGACGTACATCTGCTTCCACTCCACCATTTGCTGCAACAACAGACCCCAAGTACTTAAACTGATCCACCTCCTCAAGTAACTCTCCATTCAACATGACATTCAACCTTGCACCACCTTCCCTTCTCGTACATCTCATAACCTTACTCTTACCCACATTAACTCTCAACTTCCTTCTCTCAGACACCTTTCCAAATTCTGTCTCTAATCGGCCAAGCTTCTCTTCCGTGTTTACAACCAGTACAGTATCATCCGCAAACAACAACTGATTTACCTCCCATTCATGGTCATTCTCGTCTACCAGTTTCAATCCTCTTCCAAGCATTCGAGCATTCACCTCTCTTACCACTCCATCAACATACAAGTTAAACAACCACGGCGACATCACACATCCCTGTCTCAACCCCACTCTTACCGGAAACCAATCGCTCACTTCAATTCCTATCCTAATACATGCTTTATTACCTTTGTAGAAACTTTTCACTGCTTGCAAGAACCTTCCTCCAACTTCATATAACCTCATCACATTCCACATTGCTTCCCTATCAACTTTATCATACGCTTTCTCCAGATCCATAAACGCAACATACACCTCCTTACCTTTTGCTAAATATTTCTCGCATATCTGCCTAACTGTAAAAATCTGATTCATACAACCCCTACCTCTTCTAAAACCACCCTGTACTTCTAAGATTGCATTCTCTGTTTTATCCTTAATCCTATTAATCAATACTCTACCATACACTTTTCCAACTACACTCAACAAACTAATACCTCATGAATTACAATACTCATGCACATCTCCCTTACCCTTATATAGTGGTACAATGCATGCACAAACCCAATCTACTGGTACCATTGACAACACAAAACACATATTAAACAATCTCACCAACCATTCAAGTATAGTCACACCCCCTTCCTTCAACATCTCAGCTCTCACACCATCCATACCAGATGCTTTTCCTACTCTTGTTTCATCTAGTGCTCTCCTCACTTCCTCTATTGTAATCTCTCTCTCATTCTCATCTCCCATCACCAGCACCTCAACACCTGCAACAGCAATTATATCTGCCTCCCTATTATCCTCAGCATTCAGTAAACTTTCAAAATATTCCGCCCACCTTTTCCTTGCCTCCTCTCCTTTTAACAACCTTCCATTTCCATCTTTCACAGTTTCTTCAATTCTTGAGCCAGCCTTCCTTACTGTCTTCACTTCTTTCCAAAACAACTACTTATTCTCTTCATATGAATGACCCAATCCCTGACCCCACCTCAGGTCAGCTGCCCTTTTTGCCTCGCGTACCTTGCGCGTTACTTCCACACACACACTCTCTCTCTCTCTCTCTCTCTCTCTCTCTCTCTCTCTCTCTCTCTCTCTCTCTCTCTCTCTCTCTCTCTCTCTCTCTCTCTCTCTCTCTCTCTCTCTCTCTCAAATTTTGTAAGTTTCCTTTTCAGTGTTTGTGCTGTGTGATATAACGTATACGACAAGAATCTTCCCTTCTGACCTCTCCCCCCTTGTCCATCAGTCTTCCCGTCGGCGGATAACCTACCGTTGACTTGGCTGCCGCCGCAGGTGAATCGTCATTGTTTTAACCCTCCTTGTTCAACTGTTGTCTTCGCCTTTCCCTCTTCCATGGGGAACTTAGGATTACTGAGGGAAGGGAGTATGGCCTTTCAGAGATTGACTTCGGTCTCTCTCTCTCTCTCTCTCTCTCTCTCTCTCTCTCTCTCTCTCTGAAATTTTGTAAGTTTCCTTTTCAGTGTTTGTGCTGTGTGATATAACGTATACGACAAGAATCTTCCCTTCTGACCTCTCCCCCCTTGTCCATCAGTCTTCCCGTCGGCGGATAACCTACCGTTGACTTGGCTGCCGCCGCAGGTGAATCGTCATTGTTTTAACCCTCCTTGTTCAACTGTTGTCTTCGCCTTTCCCTCTTCCATGGGGAACTTAGGATTACTGAGGGAAGGGAGTATGGCCTTTCAGAGATTGACTTCGGTCTCTCTCTCTCTCTCTCTCTCTCTCTCTCTCTCTCTCTCTCTCTCTCTCTCTCTCTCTGAAATTTTGTAAGTTTCCTTTTCAGTGTTTGTGCTGTGTGATATAACGTATACGACAAGAATCTTCACTTCTGACCTCTCCCCCCTTGTCCATCAGTCTTCCCGTCGGCGGATAACCTACCGTTGACTTGGCTGCCGCCGCAGGTGAATCGTCATTGTTTTAACCCTCCTTGTTCAACTGTTGTCTTCGCCTTTCCCTCTTCCATGGGGAACTTAGGATTACTGAGGGAAGGGAGTATGGCCTTTCAGAGATTGACTTCGGTCTCTCTCTCTCTCTCTCTCTCTCTCTCTCTCTCTCTCTCTCTCTCTCTCTCTCTCTCTCTCTCTCTCTCTCTCTCTCTCTCAAATTTTGTAAGTTTCCTTTTCAGTGTTTGTGCTGTGTGATATAACGTATACGACAAGAATCTTCCCTTCTGACCTCTCCCCCCTTGTCCATCAGTCTTCCCGTCGGCGGATAACCTACCGTTGACTTGGCTGCCGCCGCAGGTGAATCGTCATTGTTTTAACCCTCCTTGTTCAACTGTTGTCTTCGCCTTTCCCTCTTCCATGGGGAACTTAGGATTACTGAGGGAAGGGAGTATGGCCTTTCAGAGATTGACTTCGGTCTCTCTCTCTCTCTCTCTCTCTCTCTCTCTCTCTCTCTCTCTCTCTCTCTCTCTCTCTCTCTCTCTCTCTCTCTCTGAAATTTTGTAAGTTTCCTTTTCAGTGTTTGTGCTGTGTGATATAACGTATACGACAAGAATCTTCACTTCTGACCTCTCCCCCCTTGTCCATCAGTCTTCCCGTCGGCGGATAACCTACCGTTGACTTGGCTGCCGCCGCAGGTGAATCGTCATTGTTTTAACCCTCCTTGTTCAACTGTTGTCTTCGCCTTTCCCTCTTCCATGGGGAACTTAGGATTACTGAGGGAAGGGAGTATGGCCTTTCAGAGATTGACTTCGGTCTCTCTCTCTCTCTCTCTCTCTCTCTCTCTCTCTCTCTCTCTCTCTCTCTCTGAAATTTTGTAAGTTTCCTTTTCAGTGTTTGTGCTGTGTGATATAACGTATACGACAAGAATCTTCCCTTCTGACCTCTCCCCCCTTGTCCATCAGTCTTCCCGTCGGCGGATAACCTACCGTTGACTTGGCTGCCGCCGCAGGTGAATCGTCATTGTTTTAACCCTCCTTGTTCAACTGTTGTCTTCGCCTTTCCCTCTTCCATGGGGAACTTAGGATTACTGAGGGAAGGGAGTATGGCCTTTCAGAGATTGACTTCGGTCTTCTCTAATCAAGGCCGTTCACCTTTCATGGGGTTCAGACAGTGTACCAACGGGGGGAGCACCTTTCCCTTTCGTGGGTTAGGTTGCGCTTCCGATTATTTTCTTAGTAATTTAAGTGAAATTATAATTGTTTGTAATTTAACTTTTCAGCTTCTCCGTGGGGAACGCTTCCCTTCGAAGGATCAATGGTTCTTCTTATTAGTGAATATTTGTTCCGATGCATTGTAACCACGGACTACTATTCTCAGGAGTTACTCTTTTGTATTAACTTGCGACCAGAAAATTTTTCCCCCAACCAGGACTCCATTCCAGGCGACAGGCATGAGGCCTCAGGCCGGTAAAATGCCCCAATGTATGTTCCCTGCGTAAAGCGACCTTCCACTGTCTTTGACCCACAATGCACCAAGAAGAAGGCCGTGTCAGGCCTGATAAGGACAGGGCAAAGGTCGCCATTCGTACTCTGGTCGTTGCCCAGTGTAGACCTATAGTTTTCGCTCGCAACTTAAACTGTGACCTGCGTTTGAGTTTTCACTTATTGTGTGTGCATAGTGTTTGTGTTGAGATGGATAACACTCGTGTTCAACGTCATTATCCCAGTGTGAATGGGAAAGCGTGTTCGGCTTTCCTTTCACATTGGGAAATTGATCCCCATTCTTTGTGTACCTCGTGTCGTGGTCGTGCCTGTACTCAGAGCGATACATGTAGTGAGTGGTCTGAAACCCAATGGGCTCTTATGGCTATGAAGAGGAAAAAGAAAAGGATAAAAGGAACGTTCCTCGAAGAAAGACAGTAGTTCGAGGCCTTCGTCGAGCTGTTCTTTGGTAATTCCTTCCCTTCCATCGGTATCGCCATCGCTACAACAGATGAACGAGAGAGAAGGGACCACACTGATTCGACCGGACTCCCCGATGTTATCGGCCCCTCCCCTACCGTCCCCTTCAGTGAGTTCGGCGCTCATATCCCTTCTCGGGAGATTGGAGGAAAAGATCGACAGGATGAGCAAGTTGACCGCCCCACGTGTCTCACACATGGTTCTCCCCGACCGGCCGCCAAAGCCGCCATCTTGGCCTGCCCATACGTGCGCACCGTCTCCCCTTACCGCATGGCAGACTCGGGTATACCGGGCGCCCCCTCAGCCGCCAGCGCCATATGTTAGAGCTGCCTCACGTGTGATGGCCTAACATTCTCGAGCAGGTACATCAAACTAACCCTTTTCTCTCTCTTTCGTCTAATGGATTCTTTAAGGAACGAACCCCCATCCCCTGGATATGCTGACTCTCCCCCGGCACTGTCGATGACCTCTGCTAATGTGATAAGGGAAAACTCTGTTGATGACCTCGGAACGGGAAAGGACCATTCTACTGATATTTCAAAATCTAGTAATTTGGGTAACACGAGGAAACTTCGAATCCTCCATGTTACACAAATTTCAATAGAGAGAAATTATGATGATCCATGTAAAGCATTTGAATGCTATGGATGCATAAAAGAAATAAGGATGAAACTTGGGATTCATGGATATCTTATAGTAGTTATGACGAAGCATTTAGTGCAATAAGTAACTTGAATAATATTAAAATTAATAACTTGAATGTCGCGGCTGCTCTCTGCGATAAGGTACCAAAAGATTTGGATGTGTACAGGCCTGCCGATTGGTTGGAAAAAGACGCAGATTTAGTTATGCCCTCCCAGAGAAATCCAAAACCACCGATGTGGCTTATAGCTGAATCAAAGGGGGTTACAGGGAATTATTTTAAAATATGCAAATTGATTCAGAAAAAAGTAGGAACTATTGCACCAGACGATATATCTCTTTTCGGAAAAAATAGTTTCCTTATCCATGCCAAATCCAGTACACATGAAAATAAGTAATGATGACATTAAGTTAGATGTCAAACCCCACCTAAATTTTAGCTACGGAAGGAGATACTGGCCATGTGTCCATTAAATGTATGGAAAGTTCACAAAGTCCCAGGTACATCAATGATAATCCTTACGTTCCAGGATGCTGATGTACCTTTTCATATTATTATCGAGAACGAAAGGATTAAAGTAAGACCCTTCAAGCAGAAGCCATTGCAATGCTTTAATTGTTTTAAATTTGGGCACCCGTCCAAAGTTTGCAAAAATGAGAAGATGTGTGGTATTTGCTCCAAACCTTACCATGGAGAGAGTGCACTTGGAGCCAGGTGTTTAAATTGCAGCTCAAATCACAAATCCACACACAAGAATTGCGAGCTATATAAGTTGGAGGAAGCTGCCCTCAACAAATCAAACTTAGAACATATAAGTGTGACCCATGCCAAAAGACTATTAAATAAATCAAATACATATGCTAAGGCATTAAAATCAAACCAACCCAGAGCTGCCAATAGCTAAAAAAAAAGTATACTATCTGACAAAATGTCAAATAACGAGGTAACCATATTACCTCCTGAGGCTTTACCACGGTGTATTAACACTAGGTCATTGCCCATTGCTGTACAGCCTTCAGCCGCCATTACAAAAAATAATACAAACCTCTCTCAGGCCATGTCCTTGCCTGATCTGATGGAGGTTCCACTTAAGACTAACTTGTGACCTGTTGTGGGAAAGGTGCAAAAACCTCGAATCCCACCATCTATTAATCGTAAAAGAGAGAGACCTCCATCTCTCTCTCCACCCTCCATTAGAAACGTTAAGGTTATGACATCAAATAAATTTGATGTTTTGTCTGTTGATGTTTCTAATGAACCAGAAGATGAACTGAATAAATCAGAAATTCAGGTTGAGGTCCACCATCCACCTCAACAAATAGATAAAAAGAATACAAAGAAAAACACAAATGTAAAACCCAACATAACAAGACCATCTCTGAAGAAACCTACCGGTAATAATGTTAGATTAAAAACTGCTAATGGGAAGACCTCATCCAAGATGTCTTCCAGAAATAATCCATAGTTTTCTCCTCCATTTTGCAATGGAACTGTCAGGGTTTGAGGGCGAAATATGAAGAACTTAAGCTCCTAATTCATGAGCATTCCCCCATAATTGTATGTCTACAGGAAAGTATGCTTGATTCTAACACTCCTAGTCCTCGAGAGTATGTTAGCTATAAAAGACCATATAATCAACAAGCAGGGAGCCATAGCGGAAGCCTCATGTACATTCGTCGAGATGTTCCCCAAATACCTATGTCTATACGTACAACCCTGCAGGCAGTTGTTGTACAAATTGATATAGGGGGAAAAATATACAATATGCTGTCTGTACTTACCTCCAAATGATAATATTTTATATGATGATTTAGCAGAGGTCATTCAACAACTCCTTCAACCTTTTCTCTTACTGGGAGATATGAATGGTAGACTTCCTTTATGGGGTGATGTTTTGGCCAACACAAGGGGCAATATTATCTCATCAATTGTGGAGAATGAGGATGTGGGGCTCCTTAATACAGGAGAGCCCACACACTTCCATGTTCAGACAGGTACTTTGTCATGCATTGACCTTTCAATTGCAAGCTCTAACTGCCTTATTGATTTTGATTGGAGGACATTAGATGATTGGCATACTAGTGATCATGCACCAATCATTATAAACACCAACAAGGGTCCGCCTTTGTAAAGATCGCCACGTTGGAATCTAGACAAGGCAGACTGGGTTAAATTTTCTGAGCTAAGTGAAATCGAAGGGAGAGCAGAACAGTTTGAAAGTATTGATGGTGCCATAGACCTACTGAATGGAACTCTTCATACAGCAGGAATCAATTCGATTCCCAAAACCACAGGACTATTCAAAAGACGACCAGTCCCGTGGTGGTCCTCAGAATTAACAGCCTTGCACAGAGCCACCAGAAAATTCCTGACTAGATTGCGTAGACGCCGTACTGATGAAAATTTGATATCATACAAAAAGTGTAGAGCACAGTTCCGTCGTGCCATGAAAGAAGCTAGACGCCAATCTTGGGTGGCTTTTGTTTCCTCTATTAATAGTAGAACACCACCATCTTCTGTATGGAGGAAAATAAAAAAAATTGCAGGCAAATTTACCCTGAACCCACCACCAGTGATGAAAGTGAATGGTCAGTTTGTGACTGAAGGAAATAAAGTTAGTAATGCCCTGGCTGACCATTTTTCAACTGTATCGTGCAAGAGTGTAGCAGCTCCTGGTCACCAGTACAGGAGCATTGAAGAAAAGAAAATTTTTAATTTTGCAACAGGAAGGGAAGAATCGTATAATTCTCCTTTTACTGAAAGAGAACTTGATTCCGCACTCACTACTTGCAACGATACAGCTCCTGGACCCGATGGAATTCCATATGCAATGGTTAAACATGTACATTATAATACAAAGTTATTTATTTTAAGTATTATTAATAGAATATGGCATGATCATAGTTACCCAAGTGTTTGGGAACTAGCCATTATTTTAGCCTTTTTAAAACCTGGTAAGGACAAGTTTTTAGCAGCAAGCTATCATTATATTGCATTGACTTCGTGTTTATGTAAAATCATGGAGAAGATGATCAATGCAAGGCTGATGTGGTACCTTGAAAAGAAGGGTATTTTATCACCGATTCAATGTGGATTCAGAAAAATGCACTCAACAATTGATGTGTTAATACGACTTGAGTCTTCTATTTGTGAAGCCTTTGCTTCCAAACAGCACCATGTGACAGTATTTTTCGACCTTGAAAAGGCATATGATACCACATGGAGATATGGTATACTTAAAACCATTCATGAATTGGGATTGAGAGGAGAGCTGCCATTATCTATTCAGGCATTTATTTCACGTAGAGTTTTTCAAGTGAGAGTGGGAGAAACTATCAGAGAGTAAGTGCCAGGAAGGAGTTCCTCAGGGTAGTGTGCTGAGTGTAACCCTTTTTGCACTAGCAATTAATGGGATATCCTCAGCCATTCCCCAGGATGTTCTCTCAACATTATTTGTGGATGATCTCTCAATATCATTTGCTGGCACTAGAATGGCAATGGTTGAGAGAAAAATCCAACTCTCTATTGATAAAATTATCCACTGGGCTGAAATGAATGGATTTAAGTTCTCGACAAGTAAAATTACCATTGTCCATTTTTGTCGTATCCGGGGAGTACATCCAGACCTGGATATATACATTAAAGGTCAACGGATACCATGTGCAAGAGAAGCTAAATTTTTAGGTTTGATATTTGATTGTAGGCTTACATGGGTTTCTCACTTAAAAGCGTTAAAAGGTAAATGTGTTGAAGCTCTGAATATCTTGAAAGTATTGTCCCATACATCATGGGGGGCAGACCGCAATACTATTTTAAAATTATACAAGGCCTTGATTTTTTCCAAAATTAGTTATGGTTGTGAAATATATTCTTCAGCCACCCCAAGCCGGTTAAAAATATTAGACTCGATACATCATGCAGGTGTTAGATTGTCTACTGGAGCTTTTAAAACCTCGCCTATCCCAAGTCTCCTTGTTGATGCTGGAGAGTTACCTCTAGACCTTTACCGAATGTCTTCCATTATTCGGTATTGGTTTAGATTGCAAAGACTCCCTAACTCTCTAGCCTTTCAGACTGCAAGCCTTGTAAGACACGCATCATACTTTGAGTTGCACCCAAAATCTCCTCAACCTTATGGCTTTCGGGTGAAACGATTATTAAGTAGTCTGGATATAATTAGAAATAAGGTACTTCCATTCAAGGTATCATCAACGCCTCCATGGAAGTTACCAGAGATATCTTTTTGTAAATATTTTATTGGAGATAAGAATATGTCAGACCTAGAAGCCATGTCTCTTTTTAATGAACATGTTAAAGAACATAGAGGATCAACTTTTATCTATACTGATGGCTCCAAATCTGATGTAGAGGTGCACTTCCTCTGACCGCTTCCATATTTACTGCCGAACTGTATGGCATATTAACCGCTATTGAGAAAATAGCGTTGGAGAAGGAGGGTAATTTTACAATTTATAGTGATGCAAGGAGTGTCCTTCAAGCTATAGAAGTTTTTAATTCTAATAACCCTCTAGTTTTAAAGATTTTAGAATGGCTTTTTATTATTGGACGGAGAGGTATAACAGTTCAATTTTGTTGGGTTCCAGCACATGTAGGTGTGTCTGGGAATGAGAAGGCAGATTCACTGGCTAAGAAGGCTGCATCCGAGTTGCTGCCAAGAAGGTATCCCATTCCCTATAATGATTTCTTACCTGACATCAAGAAATTGGTTTGCAAAAAATGGCAACAGCAATGGGATAGCCTAGATGGCAATAAAATGCGAGAGGTAACAAATGACATATATCCTTGGAGGTATAATATGATGCCCCGAAAATGGGAGACGTCTCTTTGTCGTCTCCGTATTGATTACACTCGGTTGACACACGAGTTTCTGCTGAAGGGCCAACACCAACCGTATTGTGACGACTTTAGTACCTCTAACAGTAAGGCATTTGTTGACTGAATGCCCCAATTATAACAACTTAAGGAATAGATATTTGTTTGAGGCTCGAGGTGAGGGTGGCAGGTTCATCCTTGCCAAGATTCTTGGAAATGATGTGTCCTACCATGCAAGTGGCATTTTTAGATTTATTTCAGAAGCAGGTCTTCTGAAAAATATTTAACTTTTATGACATTCAACTTTTATGATTTTAATTGAATACTGTACTCTTTTATTTTTTATTTTATTTTATTTTTTATTTTTGTATACATAAATCAAATGTTACCGGCGTCAATGACCTTTAGATGTCAGGATGCTTGAAAACTTTAAATCAATCCTCATCAGCTCACGCCGCTGCGCCGCCATCTTGGCCTGCTGCCTTCGCATTGGCTCACGCTGTCATCTTGGCCTGCTGTCTCCTCATCGGCTCACGCTGCTGCGCCGCCATCTTGGCCTGCCGCCTCCGCATCGGCTCACGAAGCTGAGCCGCCATCTTGGCCTGCTGCCATCTCCAACCCAGCGCCCCCCCGCCTCCGCCAAGCCGGCTAATGCCACCCTATCATCGGAAGCCACCCCTCACCTACATCAGGCAGGCCTTTTCTCGGATCCTTCCCCTTGGGATCAGGAACACTGGGGAAACACTCCATGGACCCTGTTCAGGTCTCCTACGAAGGATCCTTTGCCACCTTGGGAAGAGCAAACCCTTCAGGGAATGCCCCCGTCGTCATTCCGGCCTCCCTCGCAGGACTATCGGTGAGGGAGAGAAGAAGAGAAGGGGGTTAGGAACACACTCTTCGAGGACCTTAATGCATTCTCCCCCTCCCACATCGGTATTGGTAGACCCCGACCCCAAGAAGAGAAGGCTAGAGGATGCGGCAGGCAGTCACCAGTCATTAAATTCTTTAAGTGGCTCCCAAGGTTATAGAGGTCCCATAGACCATCACGCCTCATCAAGTGTGCGTAGAGCAGAGGCTCCGGCTGGAGACTCTGCCCATGGGTCATCCTTCCCTTTGTGGACAGGACCTCCAGAGGGGAGAGACTTCGGAGACGATGCTCACCAGTCATTGGAGGGTCTGGCAGAAGAGGACCCTTCGGTGGAAGACTCCTCCTCCTTCTCCAGGGTGTTGGCGCTCATCAGGCACCTCAATAACCTGCCGGAGCCAGCCCCTGTTGTTCCTCCAGGGGAAGTTTCTTTGTTGGAGGAGCAGTTTGGCATCCTTTGAGAAGCTCGTCCCTCTATGTCTCTCCCCTTGGCCCCATCTCTGGGCAGAAAGCTGGGGAAGATTAGTGCGGCCGTCGCCGACCCCAAGAATTCTCTGAAGGCCTCGGGGTCAGTGAAGTTGTTGCCTTACCTGAGGGTAAGGCATCGAAGATTCTACGCCCCTGAGGATTTCCCACTGACTGCCAGACCCGTAGAGGGGAACTTGGCATCCCTGTCCCCAGGATTATCGGAAGATAAGATTACTGGGGGTTCGGTGGCCTTTTCTATCCAGATCGTCGCCCTCGAGCCAGCACTGTGATCTTCATTCTCTGTCTCCTCCAACGTCATGGGTTCCTTGGCTCTGCAACAACCGGCTTGGTCGGACCAGGCCAAGGAACAGTTTATGGAACTTGCAGTGTCAGGAGGGAGGGCCATCTCCTTCCTAGCGGAACAGTCCCTGGTAGCTGCTTCCAACATCGTCCTTCGTAGGAGGGACACAGTTCTTCACAGGATGCCGAGGAGGCTTCCCTCGAGGGAAATAAGTAACCTACGAAACTCGCCGTTGTCAAACGAGATGCTGTTTGATGACAGGTTAATTGAAGAAGCCCTCGATAAGTGGAGGAGGGACAACAGAGATGCCGCTCTCCACAGGGCCTCCAGCTCGTCTTCCAGACATCATAATCATGGGAATAGGGAGGTTCCCAGACCAAGGCCTCCTACAGTAGTTAACAGGCCTCTGCCTCCCTCTCCACAGGTTCCCGCCACTCCAGGCTGGTCCAGATACCCGTAGCCCTCCTTCGCCCCAGGCAGAAGCGCCCCTCCTAACGGTCGGCAGGGGTTCGGACAGAACTGACGACCACGCAGCAACAAGTTCCTTTGGAGGAAGTAGGAAGAGAGCCCCCCCCCCCCTCTTCCATGCTCCCTTCAGTGGGGGATGCCTCAATTATCGGTGGGAAGCATGGGCTGCTCAGGGCGCGGACCTATGGACTATTCAAGTCCTTCGCGATGGGTACAGATTGCCCTTCAAGGACGACCTACCCCCGTTAATAATGGGCACACAAGCCCAGACTACTACCCCCAAGGACAAGGTCAGGAGATTGGCCTTAGGAGAGGAGATCTGCGGGTTACTACAGAAAGGCGCTGTCCAACGAGCACCCCTTCAAGAATTGGGGTTCTTCAGTCGGCTCTTCTTGGTGGAGAAAGCCACAGGAGGTTGGAGACCGGTGATAGACCTTTCCTCCCTCAACAAATTCATCAGGAAGACGCCTTTCAACATGGAAATCCCTCGCACTGTCCTGGCTGCTATCAGGCAGGGCGACTTCATGCTGTCCATAGACCTAAAGGACGTTTATTTCCAAATCCCAGTAAACCCATCCAGTAGGAAGTTCCTCAAGTTCAAGTGGGGAGAAGAGGTCTTCCAGTTCTGCACCCTCTGCTTTGGTCTCTCCACAGCCTCCCAAGTGTTCACGAAGGTCTTTACCCTGGTGTCGCGTTGGACCCACGAGAGGGGTATCAGGCTCTTGAGGTACCTAGACGACTGGCTCCTTTTTCGGGATTGAAGGACAACCTCACTGAATTTTGGAGATGATCCAGATTTGAATTTTTTGCCCTTTTAAATGCGTTAAAATAAATTGACGGATTTTGACAATATTTTCATCACAGATAGATCTTAGGCCATAGACGACTCCATTAACTTTTGGGGATGATCCCGTTCCGGATCTGGAGTCTGGTTTATTTGTTTTGTCTGTGTCTGTCTGTCTCTAGACAGGATTACATCAAAATTGCACGACAAATTTTAACAAAATTTTCACAAAAGATAGATCTAAGGCCATGGACAAGTCCTTTAACATTTGGAGATGATCCAGAGTGTGGGTCAGATGCAAATCGAATGTCTTTCCTTTTGTTTTAATGTCACCCCTTGGCAAAGCTCAGAAATCTTTTATTGCTCTTGTTGTTCAGTACTTCTCTTGTAGTTTATTTCCTTTCCTCACTGAGCTATTTTCCCTGTAGGAGCCCTTGGGCTCATAGCATCACACTTTTCCAACTAGAATTGTAACTTAGCTAGTAATAATAATAATCCAATCAGTATAAAATTTGTGTTGAAGAAGAATTGTCTTTGCAAATCATATTTTCTTAATGACGTAGAATGAGAATTGGAAATGGAATGTGTTTGTAATTTCCCATTTGTTCCAACACAAATACTCACCGAGAACTACTTTTCTTGGAGTCACTTGTGAATCCCTCAATCTCGACCAAGGTTTTTCCCGCCGTTAACCCCCTTACTCCGCTCTACATAGGCTTACCCCCGCCGCCAGAGAATGCGCCCTGAGGGCAGGATTAGGGCAGGTCACTGCTTCTCTGGGTCAGCGTCCTCATTAAGTTCCTTGGTCGTGAGCAGTACACAGCTCACTCTCGTCTCTCTCGATCTTTTGGCGCGTTTGTGTTCCACGTGTTTCCAGCGTGGGGACTTGTGTTTTTGCGTAGTGCGTTATTCGCAAGTGTTACAGTGCGTTCTCCCTGTGTATATCCCCAGTGTACTTATAGCTCACTGGTGTTGTGCCATTCGTGTGCGAACGATGGAGCATGTGCGCCGTTGCCCTGGGCCTAGAGCCGGAAAGTCGTGTGGGGCTTTCCTCTCAAAGTCAGAGGTAGACCCTCACTCCCTTTGTTCCACGTGTAGGGGGAAAGTTTGCTCCTCCGCGGACACGTGTCCGGAGTGCGTAAGTTGGGATGATATCCAGTGGGTACGCTACGGTACCAAAAAGAAGAAATCTTCTAAGCGTTCCCCCAGGAAGATTAGTGTCGTTTCTTCGTTACCGTCGGCCAGTGATCGGTCCGACGAAGCCTCGGCTTCTCCGTCTCCTTCGCAGAGGAGAGGGCAAGAAGCCTCCAGTGTTGTAGATAGTCAAGGCGTTCTTCCCAGGGAACCCAGTGCGAGGGAAGAACCAAGGGCGGGCCCCTCTAGGGCTAACGAAGGGTCCGGTAGTGCTTCAGGGGAATCAGGCCTTGTGGTGGGGGACCACGCGTCCTTTGAAGACCCCGTATGGGGCAGTGTTGTTGTTTCAGAGTCTCCTCCGCCCTCTTGGGCCGGTGCGTCGGGCTCTCCCCCGCCAGGGGACAGCCAAACTAGAGTTCGCCGCCCGAGTAGCGATGCCTTCGGGTGGAAGTTGCCGAAGACGCCAGGGAGGTCACCGCTAAGATTGGACATAACCTTGGACCCCTGGCATGGATAGATTAGACTCTGTGCCGACGATCTCCACGGCGGTTCCCGAGGACTTCCTCCAGTATTCGATCTCGGACGTCCGGCGGCGAGGAAATTCCCCCGCGGATCACGCTGGCACCCGTTACGCGAGGAACGTGGCGCCGTCGGACTCGTCAGAGGTAGACTCATCCTCCGAGGAAGAAGTCAGGGGGAAACGACGCAGGAGAAGGGAGCTGTCCGAAAGCGATCATTCCCGCTCTAGGTCAAGGTCGCGGCCTAGCAAGAAGCACTCCCGCTCCCATTGACATAAGTGTAGGAGAAATGCCTCTCCCGGGGGAGCCTGGGTCTACGTACCTTCAGGAGAGTCCATGAGGCTCCACTCTCCAGACCCTCGTTCCAGTGAATGTGCGTCTAGGCTGCCGCTCTCTACGCACAGCCTAGAACCGCGCGACCTGGCACGCAGGAAAGACCTCTCACAGAAGCATAAGTCCTCGAGGCCTCCGGTTCACCCCGCCCAGCGGGGGGAAACGCGCTTCTTTGCAGGCAGCCTGACCGAAACAGCCCAGCTGGTGCGGTCATCGAGTAAGAAGGAACGGTTCCCGTTGTCGGGTCAGCCCACCGGGACCGTGACTTCCGCTTCCAGAGCCTTCGGGCAACCGAGGGCCCTCCCTGAGCCGGTGGTACCCACCTTGCAGCGAGATACACCCTCTTACGGAGCTCCCTACGGTTACAGGTCGGCCCCCCTGGACCCAAGGGCGGGACGACCGGTCTGCCGAACCAGCAACACGGCGCCCCCACTCCAGGCCGAGGCCTCGGCTGACGGAGGAGAAGCTCCCCCGTCGGAGGACTCCGCATACAGAAGAGTGGTGGGCCTCATCAGGAGGCACCATGGGATTACAGAACCCTCGGCGCCTAAGGGGAATTCCTGGAGATCAAGCCTCCTGAGAATTACACATCACGACGCCCTTCCGAAGTCCTCCCTGGCCCTTCCTCTTGCCCCAGACCTAGTACTAGGGCAAGAGTACATAGACAACTTGGTGGCCAGCAATGCGGAAGCCCCCAAGTCCCAGAGTGCCTCGAAACTGCTCCAGGGCCTCAAAGCACAAGGGAAAGTATACATTCCAGAAGGGCGGCGCCCTGGCCCCTGTAGAGTGGACCCGGCCTTGGACATCCTGGGACAAGGCGGCTCAGACGAAAGGGCCTCGTCAGCCCCGGTTTCCTTCTCTCCGACGGGAGCCGCCATGATGGAGGAGATGTCGAGGGACCTGGTTAACGTCTCCTCATGGCTGGACTGGTGGGCCTCCACTTTAGTAAACGTGCAAGCCTCCATCGACCCCGAAGATCCTGAGCAGCAGAACCTCCTGACGGACCTTCTCACCTCCGGGGGGAAAACTCTGAAGTTCTAGCGTACCAGGCGCTCGCCCTGACGGCCAACTGGGTACTAAGGAAACGAGACACGGTACTAGCTAAGGTGTCGAGGAGGATCCCGGACAGAGAGGCCCGAGCTGTTCGTAGCCTACCCTTGTGGGGTGAGTCTCTGTTCCCTTTAAAAGAGCTGGAAAACCTAATGGAGAAAGTGTCCAAGAAGAAAGAGGCCAACGTCCCCAGACAGGCGTCATCTAGAAGGCCGCCATACAGGAGAGCCGCCTCGGATAGCGCCGTGACTCCTCAGGCTGCCCCCAACACTTCGAGGAGGGACGCCCCTTCCTCCTCCTGGACAACAACTCCTCAGCCCTCCCGCAGAGGAGCACCAGCTTCTTCCAGCTCCTTCAGGTCGGGGTACTCCGCCTCTAAGAGAGGCAGATCAGGCCGCCCCTCTAGGAGAAGGTAGAGGGAGAGGCCCCCTACTCCCGCCCAAGCCTCGGGTTGGGGGATGCCTCAGACCTCATTGGCAAGCATGGAAAGCACAAGGAGCGGATCCTTGGACGGTGTCCGTCCTGAAAGAAGACTACAGGCTCCCCTTCATAGCGGACCCACCCCCTCTTATTCCAGCCAGCCAGACAGAATGGTTGGCCCCCAGGGACCCGATGAAAAGGGCCACCCTTCAAGAGGAGATTTCTTCCATGTTGGAGAAGGGGGCCATGGAAGAGGTCCTTCTCCCAGGCCCAGGCTTCTACAGCCGCCTGTTCCTGGTAGAGAAAGCAACGGGGGGGTGGAGACCCGTGATAGACCTGTCGGCCCTCAACAAGTTCGTCAAGAAGACGGACTTCAAGATGGACACCCCAAAATCCGTCCTGATGTCCTTGAGGGAGAAAGATTACATGATGACGGTCGACCTCAAGGACGCATACTTCCAGATCCCTGTCCACCCGTCGAGTCGGAAGTTCCTCAGGGTAAAATGGGGTTCCCAGATCCTGCAGTTCAAGATCCTTTGCTTCGGTCTGTCGACGGCCCCTCAAGTGTTCACGAGGGTCTTCACGACAGTCTCAGTGTGGGCTCACGAACGGGGTATCCGTCTCATTAGATACCTAGACGACTGGTTGCTCCTTTCCAACTCAAAGGCCCTCTTGGAGGAACAAGGGAGAAACCTCCTCCAGTTCTGCAGGAATCTGGGAATCGTAATCAATCTGGAAAAGTCGAACTTAACACCATCCAACAGAATGGGATACTTGGGGATGACGTTGGATACCGTGCAGGGGAAGGTTTTCCCCTCGGAAGACAGGATACGGAACCTCAAGCACATCATTCAGCCGTTCCTGTCAGAACATTCCAGGAGGGCGAGAGACTGGCAGAGACTGATAGGTCACCTGGTCTCATTGGAGAAACTGGTTCCCCAAGGGAGGATGAGGCTCAGACCCATTCAATGGAACCTCAAGAGCCTCTGGTCCCAGACAGGCTCTCAGAAGGCGTTAATTCCAATCCTTCCAGACACGAGAACCTCCCTAGAATGGTGGCACTGCTAGTCGAACTCCCTCAAGGGGATGCCCCTCGGGTCCTGTCCCCCCGAGTACCTCCTGTTCACAGATGCCTCCAACCAAGGGTGGGGGGCCCACCTTCTGGAAGAGACAGCAAGCGGTACCTGGTCGGAGAGCGAAAAGCGTCTCCACATCAATGTCCTAGAACTAAGAGCAGTCCAGAAGGCATGTCTTCACTTTGCAAGTCGGCTAAAGGGAAACACTGTGGCGTTAATGTGCGACAACGCCACGGTAGTGGCCTACATAAAGAAGCAAGGGGGCATGAGATCGAAAGAACTGTGCAACCTCGCCATAAGCATCCTACATTGGGCGGACGAACAGCAAGTGGTGCTGCTAGCAAGGTTCATCCCCGGGAAGAAAAACGTGCTAGCCGACGGCCTCAGCAGAATGGGTCAAATAGTGGGGACAGAGTGGTCTCTACACCCAGAAGTAGCCAGACTCATCATTCAACGCTGGGGCTCCCCGGTGATGGACCTCTTTGCAACAAAGCTCAACGCCCAACTACCGGTCTTTTGCTCCCCGGTCCCAGACCAAAAGGCAGCCCTAGAAGACGCCTTCCAGCACAAGTGGGACAACCTGGACATGTACGCTTTTCCCCCCTTCATGCTGATAAGGCAGGTACTCAACAGAGTAAGGGCCTCCCGAAACCTAAGGATGACTTTGGTAGCGCCCTGGTGGCCGGAGAGAGAGTGGTTCGCGGACCTAAAAGACCTAGCGAGCCAACCGCCTTGGCCTCTGCCCACCAGGTCAGACCTCCTGCACCAACCGCACTTCCTCAGGCTCCACGACAACCCTCTCTCTCTTCGCCTTCACGCCTGGAGACTATCGAGCGGCTCTTGAAGAAGGAGGGGTACTCCTCCGCCACAGCTAAGAGAATGTCACTATACCAGAGGAAATCCTCTACCGTGGTATACCAGGCGAAGTGGGCCTCCTTCACGAAGTGGTGCTCGGGGAAACACATTAGACCTCTTAAAGCTTCGGTCCCGGACATAGCTGAGTTTCTGGTGTATCTTAGAGATGAAGTGGGAATGTCAATCCCAGCCATTAAAGGAGTTCGAGCCGCCTTAGGCCAAGTCTTCCTCCTGAAAGGCATCGACCTGGGGACCTCGAGACACATAGCGATGCTGATTAGGAGTTTCGAGCAGTCCTGCCCCCCTCAAGCTAGGAGAGTGCCCAGGTGGGACCTAGCCAAGGTCTTGAAGATGCTAAGTCGTCCTCCCTTTGAACCCCTGAAAGATATCGGGGACAAAGACCTCACCCTCAAGACCGTCTTCTTGCTAGCCTTAGCTTCGGCTAAGAGAGTGGGCGAGATCCATGGTCTGTCTTACGACGTTTCGCACTCCAAAGGGTGGAAAGAAGTGTCCTTCAGGTTCGTGCCCTCCTTTGTGGCGAAGACTCAGAACCCAGCAGTCTGGGACCCGAGGTTTGAAGGTTTCTCAATTCCGGCCATTCCCAAGACAGGCATTACGGAAGACTTGAAGTTATGCCCAGTACGGACGCTCAGAAAGTACCCGGAAAGGACAGCTCATCTCCGACCAGGTACCAAGAACCTCTTCATTTCCACAGGTGTTAATAAGAAACAAGTTTCCAAGAACACCATTTCCTTTTGGCTGAGACAAGTCATCGCTAGAACCTATGAAGAGGATAGAATGGCAGTGCCAGGCACTCCCCGCCCCCATGACATCAGGGGTCTGAGCACCTCCTTGGCCTTTGAGAGAAACATGGCGGTGGGGCAGATCCTACAGGCAGGCACTTGGTCGCACCAGTCGACCTTTACTGCCCACTACCTCAAGGATTATTCAAGAAAATCCTTGGACGGGTTCTCCATTGGGACAGTCATTGCCGCCCTCCAAGCTGTGTAGCGGTAGGCCAGAAGCTGTCCCCAACGGTGAACAAATTCTTCGCGACTACATCAGGAGAAAATCGCCAGAAGAAATTTTAGGAGGTGAGTCTTAGATAATAGCGTAAGGTTCCGCAGTTACCCTCACTCCGCACTATGATAGGCCCCGCATTCCATAGCCCTCTAGGCACTATGTGCCGAGTCAAGTGTCAGAATAGCACTCCCGCCTCCTAAAGTATAAGTCTCCAAGAAAAGTAGTTCTCGGTGAGTATTTGTGTTGGAACAAATCAAAAATTTCAAATAATTTTTATTTTTCCTAACATACTCACCGAGAACTACTTTTCGGGTAATGGCCCTCCCTTCCGTCCCCGAGTGCCATCCTTCCATTGCCAAGTTGGGCTAAGCGACGAACTTAATGAGGACGCTGACCTAGAGAAGCAGTGACCTGCCCTAATCCTGCCCTCAGGGCGCATTCTCTGGCGGCGGGGGTAAGCCTATGTAGAGCGGAGTAAGGGGGGTAACGGCGGGAAAAACCTTGGTCGAGATTGAGAGATTCACAAGTGACTCCAAGAAAAGTAGTTCTCGGTGAGTATGTTAGGAAAAATAAAAATTATTTAAAATTTTTGATTTTCCACTCTTTCTTACCCAGGACTTTTAATTTTTAGGGGCAGGCAGTTATTGCTAATGTTAGAATAAAGTTTAATATCCTTTTATGGCTATTGTTTAATAAAGAATTAGAAATTAAAATATTTGACACCAAATAGCAAATTTTAAAAGTAATTTTTATTATTCATTGCTTGAATGTTCGTTGAAGTTTGTAACAAAGTAGTTCACCTTGTTATAGTGTGTGCAGGCAAATAGACCTGCCCACTCTCCTATCAAAGGTTTCACTTTTTACCTTCAGCTCAGAACTGAGAGGCAGGGTTGAGGTGGAAAGACTCGGGTTTGTATTAGCTAGGAAAAAACAAACTAACTTTAAAGTTTATTTGTTCATACACTTATACTAACCTTTCACCCTTTAGAATAGGGAGAGACACTTATTGGTGGGAGGAAAGTCCCCTAGAACCAGACTTGTTGAATCTATATCATTCCTGATCTAGTTGGGGAGTGAGGGAGATGACTTGGTTATGTAACCTGGTACTTGGTCAATAAAGAGCCCTTCTTCCCCCAAAAGTGAGATGCTTTTTTGGGATTTGATATAAATTCCACCATGTATTGCAATGTTATAGAAGAAAGGGGGAAGAAATATTTCTTAGAGAGATATCTTGATAAGAATGATACCTGGAAATATAGCTTCCCAGGATCTATGTCAGATTCGGTGTATAATGAAATGACTGCTTCATCTCCAAGAGAGGGGAAGGAAAGAAGTAGAAGAGCCAGTCATTCTACCTTTCATTTCAGACTTCTGTTGAAGGAAGTGAAGATTGTCTTTTTGTTTTCAGACTCCTTCCTTCAGCAGCTGAGCAACTGCCAGGTTCTTATTGGAGGCCAAGGTAGGGCCAATACTTCATGAGCTCTCAATGGAGCTGTTACCTTAAACTTATCATCGTTTGAGGTGTATACTCATTTCATAGTCTTACAAAGTTAGAAAGAAACTTCATTCTACAACCTCTCTTTCATGGTTCTGTCAGTGCTAAGGAAGAGTCATTGACACTTTGGCCAGAGATGTCAAGTCCTCTTCAGATAGTAGCACAGAGCCCTCATAGGACAGAAAAAAACATCTCTTAATGACCATCCGAAGTTTCTTTCGATGACGGAATGTTGGAGGTCTTGAAATTTGGTCTGGGCTGATAGATTTTGGATTTGGCCATATTATTTGAGCAAAAAATTAAATGAGAGCTTTTACCAACCCTCAGCGTGGTTGGTTACATAAGAGAATCCATGCAACACACTTATTTTTCAAATGCAAATTACCTTAAAATGACAGTTTTGAGAGGTAGATTTTATTGCTCAAAGGGTATGCATTAAAGACTATAGATCACCAGTCACTTCCTGTTCTGGTGGCTAAAAGTCCAGGGATGTGCAAGATTGCACCAAATTCCTCAGGAGCATAGACAATTCTCACACGAAGGAAAGGTCCATGCCTTTCTGTTGGAAGACAAGGCTTAATGCTGAACAGTATCTTTCTTAATATGTGACTGTGAGGTGCTGCACAGTAAAAATAGACAAGGAAATTCGTGATCTACACTAGAGATGGTCAGACCGGAGAGGTACCCCTTCTACGACACCAGCTGAAGTAGATGGCCCATATTCCCCAGAAGACAGCTGCATAGAACCATCACAGGTATGCAGACGCATCTGTGCAGTCCCTCGTGAAAAACCTTTTGCTCGGAGATGCTGGATAGTCCTCAACCATGAAGGGCTAAACAACTTCACAGATTAATGGTACCCCTGAAGGTGCAGCTGACAAAGAAGTGTTCAGCTGGACCATTTTTCATGAGAACTAAACCAAAAAGGCTACCAGATCGTGATACCACTCATCTTTAGACATCTGTCAGCCATCAGGATCATCCAAAGGCTTGGTGTGATCATCAATAGATTGATCTTTTGGTGAATCAAGCTGAACAAAGGAAAGGTGTAGGCATAAAGATGGTCCCATGGGTGTTTGAAGATGTCCTCGAACACCGTTGTTGATATGTAGCTAACAGAACAACTAAGGCTCCTCAGAATGATCTTTAAACTTTTGCAGCCATGTGAGAACTCACACATATATGTAGTCAGACAAAGTTATGCATATTTATAGTTTGGCTCCCAAACAAGGAAACAGACACTGATTTGTTATGTATAAGTTCAAAATAAAAACTGGAGAAAAAAGGGTAAATTTTAGGCTAAATCCATAGTAATGAAAAATTATGTGTTAACACCTCCAAATATTGTGAAATTTTCAAGTTTTATAATACAGGTTGAATTCCAACTGGCTTTATGTAGTTTTATGAGAGTAATTTGTTCTCCCTAAAGTTCATGTTCATATTTAGTTTAGAGAAGCCTTACTGAATGGATAGTCTTTTACAATCTAATGAGTATTGTTGGCTGAGGTTAAGCAATTACAATAATGACATGGCATCAGAGACTTGGTAAGAATTACAGTATTCAGCTGCCAAGGAAGATTGGACATGATTATTCTCCCTAGGTCTTATTAAGAAATAATGCATCATTACCATTTTTTAAACATTTCTTGATAGATGTTTCTACTACTTTATTCAAGGTTTTCTAAGGCTTCTCTATATGTGTTTTTAACAGGTATCATAAAGTGACCTAATATATACCGTAATATTAGTACATTATATTTAATTTTGTATTGCAATCTTCAGAGTTCAGTATATAAATTCTGTATATTATCAATATCTTGATATTTTTCAGGTGTCGCCCCACCCAGTATTTTAGCTGTTCAAGCAGGTACCACTTTGTACCAACTCACTTCTTCCAGAGATGCCTTTTCATTTACCTCCCTTGTAAGTATGATTTACTTGAAACATTTTCATAATTACAATAGTGTGAAGTGCTGTATTTCATATAATAATGTTACTTTTGCCTTTTAATTTACCCTGAGGAGTTCTTTACAGCACCTTCACAGGTTTGATTAATTGTTGGAATTGAAGAAATGAATTTATTTTTCAATATCATAGAACTTTATCATTTTGACACACTATATCCATTTTTTAAATTAGCAAAACACTATTAGGTGTTTTATAGTTTTACATGAATTCTGCAGACAACTTTTAATTGAGTTTGTTGTATGAAATTTGCATAATATTTTGCTATCATTATTGGGAGGTATTTGATATTCTATGTATAGTTACCTATACATTATTGTTGTGAACTTCAAGTCATTAGATGGGCAATATGCTTTTTATTCCCTTGAATCTTTTAAGAAGATATTGGAAAAGTAGTATGCTATAGGCCTGAGAACCCCAGTAGGGAAAGAAACCCTGTATTACTATTATTATTACAAGCCAAGCTATAACCCCAATTGGAAAAGCAAGATGCTAAACCCAAGGGCTCCAACAAGGGGAAATAGCTCAGTTAGGAAAGGAAACAAGGAAATAAAAAAAATTAACAATCAAAATAAAATATACTAAGAACAGTAATAGTATTAAATTAGATCTTTCATACATACATATACCAAGGCACTTCCCCCAATTTTTGGGGGGGTAGCAGACATCAAACAAATGAAACAAAAAAGGGGACCTCTCCTCTCTATGTTCCTCTCAGCCTTTCATATATAAACTAAAAACATAAAAAAAAAAAACGGGAGAGAGACATAACATAGTACAGTGTGCCTGAGTGTACCCTCAATCAAGACAACTCTAATCCAAGACAGTGGAAGGCCATGGTACAGAGGCTATGGCACTACACAAGACTAGAGAACAATGGTTTGATTTTGCAGTGTCCTTCTCCTAGAAGATCTGCTAAAGAGTCTCTTCTACCTTTACCAAGAAGAAAGTAGCCACTGAACAATTACATTGCAGTAGTTAACCCCTTGAGAGAAGAAGAATTGTTTGGTAATCTCAGTGTTGTCAGGAGTATGAGGCCAGAGGAAAATGTGGGAAGAATAGGCCAGACTATTCATGTTTTTTGTAGGCAAAGACAAAATGAGCCATAACCAGTGAGAGGGATCCAATGAATTACTGTCTGACCAGTCAAAGGACCCAGTAACTCCCTAGCAGTAGCATCTCAATGAGTGGCTGGTTCCCTGGTCAACTATTACATACAGAGAAATAAAAAGAAATTAAGAGTAAATTACTTTATTAAAGAACAATAGCAAAATGATGATGAGGATAACAATATGATTATAACTATACTGTATATAGAAAAGGCCAGTAGTGATGGTTTTGAAAATGCCCCACCTGGCTAATTCAAGAAGGTAAGAAGGGAGGAGGAAGGAGGTGAAGAAGTCTGTTGTCAATTCCTCATCAGCCAAAAAGGATGGGGGGAGGGGGGATGCATGTCATGCCCTTGAGCGATATGACAGCAACAGGGACCAGAGCAGTTGAGTATAAGTCCTTCAAGACAGATACCTACACCCTTCGAAATCCTCACTTGCTGATCAATGCTAAAATGCCCTGGCCTTGATGGGAGAGATGGAAGCAATGGAGAAAAATAATTTTGTTATTTTTCTAGATTAATCTCTGGGTTACTACAAGTCAACTCTTCTTGGTGGAGAAGTCAACTAAAGCTCAAGACCAGTGATCAACCTCTCTCCCATCAGAGGAGATTTATAGCTTCAGTGGATCTGAAGGATGCATACTTCCAATTGCCCATTTATCAATCCTCTTAGAAGTACCTCTGCTTTATCAATGGAGCGGTGTATCAGTTTAATTAAGATCCTTTGTTTCTGATTGTCAGTCCTCTTTGAAGTACTTTTGCTTCATCCTCCGCGGAGCAGTGTATCAATTCAAAATCCTTTGTTTTGGCTGTACACTGCCCCCAGGTGTTCATGCAGGTGTCAGCTTGGACCAATTGCACATCATATATCTCTTTTTATGTATCTCAAAGATTGTTTGATCCTGGCCTCCTCCAGGAGGAAGATGCCACAGGCTCAAGGTAGATTTCTTTTCTTTGGTTGTGTTCTATGGATTGTGATAAATTGTGAAAAGTCTAATCTTGCACCTAAGCTAAGGTTGAAGTATTTGGCTATACTGACAGACATAGCACCAGCAAGATTCTTTCTACACAGACAATTGCATCAATAGGCTTCAAGATGTAGCGAAAGTCAATACTTCTAGATTGCCTTTGGCAGTTTTCTCTGCCTCCTCTCATCATTGGAGAAGATTGTTCCTATCGGATGACTGCCAGAGATCCCTTCTTTGGTGTCTGAATGTCAGCCTCCAGGGATTCTGCAAGCCATCCTGTTCCAGTGGGACAGAAAGTGTGGACTGATCTTGTGTAATTGCTGGGCAAAGAAAACCTCACCAAGGGAGTCCCACTTGACTCCCCACCTCCTGACATACGACTGTTCCAAATTCCATCAAGGGAGGGATTTGGTGCACACCTAGGCAATCTGGTCACATTACGTGTGTGGCAAGCAGAAAAAAGCATATGCACATCATGTTGGAAATGCAAACAGTATTTATAGTACTGCTAAAACATTCCAAGAATATTTGATAAGCACTTTGTAGTGTTGATGAGTTACAACACCAATGTAGCAGCTTACGTCAATAAGCAACAGGACTTTCTCTCCCACTTTGCATGGCTGTGGAAAGAGTGAACTCTCAGATCTCGGGGCCTGAGAATTTACTGCAGTCTCTAGCTGGTTGTTAGATACTGCCTCCCACACACTCTTGAAGAAGTGAATTCTTCATACCCCATGGCACAAGCTCAACCCCATCTTCCAGTTGATTCCACAATTATTGTTTTGATGGTCCCCAAGGAGAAACTCGCAGTGGAAGGCACATTTTTCCAGCCTTTGTCTGCTGCCATGGAAACCTCTTCCATGGCCAGCCTCTAGGTTGCTATTTGGAACGACTAGTGGTCTTGTGCTGCCGTTTACCAAGCTAATACTCAGGATTTGTTGGGAAAGTATAACAGGTTAATTCTGTCCAATACAAAGGTAGTGACTTAATATGCACATCAGTTGGCTAACCAATTTGCCAACTGGATCCTACAACTGGATCTTGAATAGATGGGATGCAATTGTTTCCTTCTCCAGACAGGTAGGACAGGCGATGTCAATGTTGAGCAATTCCCCAGTTTCGTAAGGTTATGTATCCTATAAGAGTATACAGTGTAGGTTCATCTGTGATCTGGTATAATTTATTTTTGGTACAGGTCTAAAACTTATGCCTGTGGCATCCCTATACACAGGCTGTCAAGAGGTTGGCAGAATCATCTTTGCTCCTCTATAGAAGCAGGTGTTCTAATTTCCGGAAAAGTTGATCCAGCCAGAATTTATAGTTTGTAGGAACTACCTCCCTCCTATGAAAGTCTCTTATTGAAGAACGATGATTTGTATTAATGTCAGAACGAATTGTAAAGGTAATCTGTGTTTTTCCTAATTATTTGAACTTTAGTCCAAATTACACTTCCTGACTCAGCCACCCCACAAGTCCTATGCGGAAAGGTAAAATGTCTCAGTCTTGCTGACTGACAGGCGAGTGGTATTTCCCCGGCACTCGTCAGTAGTTATACTGTAACCACCTTGTTAAATTTTAGTATCATTTCCAGGTTCACTGAAGTCATACTCCTTTTGAAGGAAAATACAATTTACTTTTAAAGGTTTTAATATTTTGTTGGTACTATGTCATGGAGGAACCACATTAAAGTCACGTGATGTAAATTGGTGTAACGTGGATGTAATGTTTTCTATCAATATTTTAGGATAAGTGACGTAAACTTGGAAATGATATTAGGTGAATAGGATTTAGATTCATAAAATTTGGGCATTTTAAAATATTCGTATTTGAATGTACCTATTTACTGTACAATATAGGAACAAATTTTAAGAAATGTATTTGCTGAATATATTTTTTTTTTTCAGGTACTTTTGGCCTTTGCAGCTTTATTATCTTTGGTGCCAATTCTTTTGAAGAATCGCTTGCGTGAGAAGTTTGATTAGGGATGGTTTCCTTCCATGGGTCAATTGTGGAAGAGGGAGTCGGGAGAATCATTAGAAAGAGAGAAGTCACAAAATAATAACAAAAAAATTAAGAGAGGCATTCTTGTCCGCTTCATTAATCACCAGGTTACTTCTCAGACGGCTGTTGAACCTAGTACTGAACCTTGTCAAGACAGTTGCACTGGTATGGTATCCGGACCTCTCAATAAGTCAGAGAATGCTGTGACAAGTCCAGGCATTGAGATGGTGGTTATAGTTCACTCAGGACATTAATCTCATCAGTCGTATTCTTCAAATGTCAAAACTTCGAGTGGAAAGACTTTTAAAATATAAAAATCTTCACTATCATCTATGTAAAATTGGAGGTTGTGTACATTACATGTATTAGCTTGTAAATACTGTTCTGTGTTGTACCTGATATGTACAGTTTGTTGTCAATGACACCAGTGATTTTCAATATTGAATGTCAATTTGTTAAGAAATATAAATGTATGAATGAACAATGTGTGCACATTTTGCACAGTTCAACCGAGTTTAAATGTATGAATACAGTAAACAGTTTGTGCACATTTTGCACAGTTCAGCTGAGTTTCGTAGTATTAGACTCGTGAGAAAATTAGGAAAATTTAATGATTTCATAAAGAGACCAGGCAATATCAGCACAGCCATTTCAAAGGAAAAGGGTTCATTCGTTAGAAAATAAACTTTCCTTTTGGAACTTCCACAACGCGTCCTATGGTAGGGTCACTTTAGCCATTTTGTTATTATGCAACAACCAGCACGTGTGCTGTGCTGAATGGGGAACAAAGACTTTTTTTAATCTATGGTAATAAATATTTAGGTACCCCATCTGTGGATAAGTTTTCCCTCCACTTTGGGAATTGTTTTCGAATACTCTGTAGTCCCTGTTTGTTCCAAACCATATTGAAGTTGATTTTTAGGAGACATGAACTCTGCTTTTCATGTATACTTGATCCACCGTTCCATTATAGACCTTTTAAAGATGAATTGAGCTCCAGTTGCTAATCCTTGCAGATAACATAGAGCTTGTTTAATATGTTTTTGTAATATCTATTGTTTTGTCATAAAGTAGGTTATTTTGTAGATTCACAAGTAGGACTACTTTCTAACATTGTTATTCTTCCTGGACTTAAAAGGCATAGATCTCAAATTACTTGGGTAATGAACAATGCTAAAACAATCACATTATAAGACGAGCACAGTGACACATAAGAGGCATGTCCAGATGAGCAGACCTGATCTACATTAACATAAATACTAATCATGTCAGATATACCAACATATTTGTTAACATGTACACTCATTATCAGCAAGATCATATCTGTGGCAAGCCATATCACCAGTTGCCCAATGATTCAAGTCGAACTACTTAAAAGCTATTTTGCTATATGAAATAAGTTAACAGAAAATAAAGAGCTTATGCTGTGATTATAGGTAGTCATCTTTGTCTTCAGCTTTTACCCATTTCTAGATAGGATTGCAGTTTCTTATCGGCCCTATCAAACTTCTGTCCCGTTTTCCAACATCTCATTTTATGTTATCTTTTCTTATTAACTATGTCCTTCCCCTTTACTTCTTTTTGTGTTAATGACTTTTTTATGAACATGACCATCTCTTCTCAGAACTCCAGATATCCACCTCAACATCCTCATCTCAGCTTCCATTTTTTTGTTCTAGAACTTTTTTTTATTGATCACATCTCTGTTCCACAAAGCAATCCTTTTGCCGCACAGTATACTGTACCTGATGATCTCCAATTCATCCAATCCTATAGTATTTTTTCTGTCCATATCTTTTATTATCTGTCATATTTGATTAAAGGTGTTTAATACATTCTGAAACAGTTTAAACACTTCATATATGTTGAAATCCTCGTCAATTGTGTTAGTGTATATTTATCAAAACAAAAATATTTAGTAAATTTGTAATGAGCACACAAATGAAATTTTGATTGTCAAACTGAAAGTGTACTCTATACTGTAGTTAATATAAAGAATCTTTCTTGCTATAAAATGAGTTCACAACAATAAATGCTGAGATGTTAATCTGGGAAGTGTGTGTTAGTAGATCCATCATAAGTGAATCTAAGTTTTCACTGTCCTAGAAAGGAAAATACTGTAGTGGCTTTGAAATTTATTATTATAAGAGAGCCCTTTTGAAATATTCAATTAGAGTCGTCACGCTAATTCATAATTGCCTTGGTCTTGACCTAGTAATCTCGCAAATTGTAAATAATCTAATAGTGTATATGTACATAAGGTATAAATTATCAATTGCAAGTAATCTTTAGTGCAATACTTGGTATATGGTATACAATAAGCTTTTGTTAGATATATGTTCTATACTGTACTACACTGCCAAATACGTATACAAAGTTGCCGAAAATCTTATGCTAGGAATGTATAAAGTGCTTACACAAAGTTTTTTTTTATATAATTTTGTAGCCATGCAGATTTTGCGGTACTGATGTATGGATCACGTAAACAGTAATTTATTTGGTCATTCTTTGCATCATATGCTACACAACACTTTTCTTCTGATCATAAATACAGAGCACCGTGCACTTTTTGTCATACCACACTTGACTACCTACAAGCATAGTCATGCATCACTTCCCGATCATTGATTGACATATTTTTGTTGTAGGGATCCCATAAATGTCTATTCTATATAACTATTCTTTGCATCATTGGTAACTGCAATAATAATGCCACCCAACACTTTTCTCCTATTAATAGTACGGAGCACCATACAATATTTGTTGTACCCCACTTGATGAATTACAGGCATAGTCTATCATGACTTTGCACTCATTGACTGCCATTTGTCCAACATTCATTCTTGCATGATGAAGCTTTTTCAGCAATCTTGCCTGATCGTCTGGACATGTCAGAAGACAAGCACAGTGAATCTGGGTGTATGCACCATATATACTTTAGTGATATGCCAGGTTTTATTTGAAAGGCTTTCTTTTAAGCCAGGATTTTAGGAGTTCAGGTTATTGGCAAAGTTTGATTTGTGACCTTGGATGCAAGCTACAAAGCAATTTAGTGATAAAGATATCTATACAACCAGACTACTGGCTAAAAGGGGAAATAATTGTTGACAGATATTTGTTTGTATATAACTTCTAAGGCAGTAAACACATTTCCCAGTTTAGAAAAAAAGCTGGTAGAATCACATTTAAGTTTCCAAAAACTTGCTACCAAAATATACATTATTATTTTTTTTTTCTTCTTAAAACAAAGCCAGGGCTTCTATGAAGTAAATGAAATTTGTCAAAATTTTAAAAATTGATAACTGGAATATGGAGTCTAGTTAAATGTAGAGATTACAACATATGCAAAATGGAATTATACAACTAGAATGTTTTCTGATTGTCATCTTTCAATTTAATTAAATACAATTTCTGAGGCATCATTTCTCAATTACTGAAAAATAAAATTGATGCATCTAAATGCCTTGAATGTTAATTTTGCTGTATGTTGTATGTAAATAGGTTTGGTTGTTTTTCCTTATTTATGAAAATTTAAACAGCTGGCCAACAATCATATAAGTAAATGAACCAGAAAATGTAGAACTGTACACTGTTAGCTAAGAGATAATTGGCGATAACAGTTTTTTCTTTTAACTGAAGGAAGGCTTTTACACAAATCCCTTTCTTAGTTCTCTTGACTTGGAAAAATGCAGTACAAGGACTGTGTTCATGCATTTGTTACTAGAGCCTAATTCTTTTTGGCTGTAGGGCAAGGTTATTTCACATCTGCATGCGGGTCAGCAAGAGTCAAAAGACTATAGTTTCCAGAAATAATTTAGAGTTAAATGTTAAAATATGTATCTACACTTAATTTATATTTTGGTGTATCAACCATAGAAATTTTGTGTTTTTCTTTTGTATTTGGCTTATAATTAAAAATACTACTTGGCCTTTCTGCAATTACTTTTGTATTGTATTGTAATGTGACCATCTGGTAATGTGAACATATTTTTACTTTACCATCCAGTAGATATAAAGTAAGTTCATCCAAACTAAGTTATATATTAAACAAAGCTTTGTTTATTTTGGAATTTCCTAAAGCTAAAGTACTTTACATTTACTGGTATGTAAGGTGTAAGTACTTAATTAGATTTTGAAAATTTAAATATAGTGTATTGTTGTATATTATGCTAAAGCAAAATTTTCAATTAGTTCTTTGTATCTTCGTGAGTGGGTGACCTAATTAGTTAAGTTGACAAAATTTTAGCGCTCTCAATAAGCAGTTTCATATTAATAATGATGAAGGGTCCCTTTAATTGTCAGATAAATTTTCAAGTCTAGTATTCCGGTCTTGAAATACAGTACAGTACATAGTTTTTTTTTCCCTCAAATAATTGAACTATTCAAAAACAATGAAGGTTTACATATATTAGCATGTGTTAAGAAACTGTACAAGAACTTTTCAACTAAATTTATTAAATGACACTGCTCTGTCACTCATTTGTATTATATATATTACACTTAATTTACAACAGCAGATTTTATTGTTACTTCATTACTTTGAAAATTTAGTGATGGTGACTTTGTGAATGAAGCATGAAAAGCTGTGTAGTTCTATATTGCATTTATTAATACTTTTGTTTATTTTCAGTTGCAAGTTTTGCATAAGCCTTAATGACAGAAGGTTTCCTATGACTCTTCAGCGCGCAACCACACAGTAGCACGTAGCAATGCAGCGGCCTGCGGCCATGCTTCACCTTGCGACCACTCGTCAGCTTGAGGCCACGTAGCAGCTCGCAATAATACAGCAGCCCACGATCAGGGACGAAAGATTTCTTCCTCGCAACTTCCTGTTCATCAGGATAAGCGAGCAAAATAGCCAAGGGTTTCAACATCTACAGTACATGGGCACATCCACTAACACCTGTTTGTTCCTCCAAGATGGAACACAACATCACGACAGTACGCATTTACTCAAGAAAGTGCAAGCACTCTTCCCAGGAAGAGGACAGACCAAGAACCCCCCATAGATGAACACCAGAATGCAAACTCCCACGTGACTCCAACCACCATTCCTTCGTTTATCAAGGACATGCCCTAGTTCCATGAGGTGGTCAGAGCATTCCAACAAGCAGTGTCGGGGACTTTCCAGGTTCCCCCATGTAGAGATTTGGTAGCCGCAGCTTCGACCAGCCCTTTGCGGATCCCGCTGAAAGCATCATGTGCCTCGAGGGTCACCTCTCCTCTATCCGATCAGAGACAAAAGAGTTCAGTTCCACCACTCGACCTCAGGAATGGCAGGCTCCCAAGGGATTGTCACTTATATGATCAAAGGTACCAAATCCTCCCACAACAATACTACTCAAAGTTAAAGCTAACTCTGATGATCCCTACTAAGAAGAAGAGGTAGCAGAACCAACCAACTCCTACCCCGGGTGACACCTTTCACCCCTGGACCAGCAGTGGCTCGAAATCTCAATAACGAAGTCTTACTGTTTGTCCTCGATTGAGAATGCTCCAACAATCCAGCCCACTCCCTCTGTCTCACTTCTCTCCTCCATCCAGGAAGGAGAGCTCGAAGAAACCTTCCTTACTCGCCAAGTTCCTACCTTGACCGAAGGAAATGAAGGATTCAAAGATGGTGCCCAAGAACTGGGCATCTTAGATGGCAGCACCAGTTCAAGAGAAAGTGCCAAGTTTGACTCGCTCCACGACAATGATAGGTAAGGAGCTTCTCTCGACGTCGAAAGAGACGACGAGACGTTATGACAATCACATCAACCCATCCTGGGCTCCTAAGGGTGAAAGTTCGTGGATGGAAGACCTCGAACAGGATTATAAGCAGGACTACACACTTACGAGAGCCGCAAGCCAAAAGATCTCTGCAACAGAGCAGAGGGAGACGGACCACACATAGGCAAGTGCTAGCATTTATCAGGGCTATTAATATGCTGGATGATCATTCCACCCAATCTCCCAAAGGTAAGGACACGGTTTCAGACCTTCTGTACAGTATCCCGAAACCTGGCCAAACCAACGCAGCCTTGCCCTGTTTTGTGGGTTGGAGGGGGCCAGAAAGAAGGCCTTCGCACAAATCTCTAGAGGTGCCCAGTCCTAATGTTCCAGCAATGCAATGAACTCCTCTCTCCTCCTTTCGTACAGCAAAGGAGATACTATGAAGTAGTCGAAAACCTGGCAGGGTTACGATCCATCGGTAGTCTCTCTGACCAAGGGCACCTCGTTTCAGAGACTCAGGACTATAGGTAAAATTTTCAGTAAGCGACACCCTGAACAATGGGAGGGTCTCAAAGTATGCCATGTAAGCCACTTCGCGGCTTGATTTATGGCCAGTATTGGTGGGCCACCTTTTCATGACAGAGGACTAGTCCCAAGAGCGAGCTAGGGCCATATTTACATTTCTTCTCTACGAGGTGGTAAACTTAGCTAACTGGGTCCTCAAGTGCCGGGATGCGGTGATCAAAAGATTCCAAAGGCAAGTACTGAAGACGGAGGTGTGAGACTACGAGCCTCATCCATGGAGGGTCCTTTGCTTTTGAACGTTGAAGGCGTCAAGAAAGCTGCAGTGTTGGAGTCAGACCAGCCAGTACTCAGTTCTCCAGAAGTGAGGCCCTATGCGGCAGCTCCTCTAACCATAAGCCTCCGCCCACTAGATCACAGGGGAGCAGTAGGAGTATGCTGGCTCCCAGGTCATCCTCGAAGAAGCCCTTTCCTGCCAAGGACCAGTCTAAAGGAAGCGAGGCCAGTATAGGAAGTAGAGTTAGTGGATGTGGTGGAGGGCAATCCTCCCACTTGTCCACCAATGTAAGGATGCCTGCAATGCCGGTGGCAGAGGTGTTCTAACATGGGGCCGAGGCATGGACGGTCTCTGTAATATGTTCAGGCTATCATATCCCCTTCACGCTATCTCTCCTTTCCTTGACTCCACATCCAAACCTAGCTAGTTCCTACACAAAGGTGTCCGTGAAGGAACAGACCCTCAGGGCTGTAAGTCCAGACCATGTTGGAGAAGGGTGCCCTCGAAGAGGTCCTAGAAGGGTTCCCAGGCTTCTACAGTCGACTTTCTGGTAAAGAAGCCATCTGGAGGTTGGAAACCTGTCATCAACCTCTCCTCTCCAAACAAGTTTGTGCAACAGACTCTGTTCAGGATGGAGACGGCAGACACGGTCAGTCAGGCGAGCAGATCTGAGGACTTCATGTGCACTCTGGATTTGAAGGACGCGTACTTCCAAATCCTAGTCCATCCTTCATCAAGGAAGTATATGAGGATCATCGAAGACAACCGACGATATCAGTTCAAGGTGCTGTGCTTCAGCCTGTTAACATCACCTCAGGTTTTCACTAGGGTCCTCTCACTACTGTCAATCTGGGCCCATGGATCGACATTCATCTGCTGAGGTACCTGGACGACTGGCTGATCTTAGCAGATTCGATGACAACCCTTCTCAAACACTGAGAGAGGCTTCTCGAGTTTTGTTGTAATCTGGGGATCTTGGTAAATCTCGAAGTCCTCTTTGTAACCAACACAGAAACTGGTATACTCAAGGATGCTTCTAGACACCAGGTTCTCAAAAGTATTCCTGTCGATGACAGGACACAAAGACTAAGGAAGGTAGAAAGTCCCTTCCTACTGTGAAACTCTCCAGCTCAACAGTGGTTATGTCTGATAGGACACCAGTCCTCTCTGGAACTTCTGTTATCTAACTCCAGACTGTGCATATGATAACTCCAGTGAAATCTAGCTGGGTTCAGCACAAGGACCCACCGGACCTGTTGGTCCTTATGGGACCCGTTTATCAAGATACTGACTCTCATTTGTGAATTTGATGACCTCAGGAAGACAACCATAACTCTCATCAGGGAGGAAAGATATTCATTGATTGGCACTTCAGTGCCCTTCTAGGATCAAAGCTGCCTCTGAGTTTCAATGGATGAAATTTACTTGTACGGCTATAAATATGGTCGATTCTGATGTTTTTGGTCAACGAAATTCCCTCCACTCTAGCCATTCAAATAAGATCCTGCTTTCCACTCTCTCCACAGACCCTTCTCCTCAATCAATCAATCTGCAGTGTACACTGACTCCAAGAGGGTCATGCACAAGGGCAAAACATGTTTAACTTGAATCTACTGCCATGAAAGATGCTTCTGTTACTAGCCTGCAAATAATGTCAAGTTTGAACACTGAGCATTTGCTGGCGAAAATTTCGCCACAATCCATGACTAGACGAACATTGCGACAAGGAAGAACTTTACAGACTTGATCCAATCGGGCACCAATGCTAAAATTTCTTGGTGCCCCAATCAGCTAACCAGTGAGCCAAGGCAAATGTTTAAGAGGCGAGAACTCTGGTAACATCCCAAGAGGGGGGAAGGCTTGCGTTACCTTGGCGAACAGGACTGCCCGAAGCTGCTCCTCAGCCGGGTCAATTCCCAAGAAGAGGAAAGGTCCAGGCCTTTCAGTTAAAAGACTTGGCTTAGTGCTGAAGAGTAGCCCTGCCCATGCAGTTCACCGACTCGCTTAGCCGAAGCTAAGGAGAGCAGAAACACCATCTTCAGAGTAAGGTCCCTTTCAAGGCATGCCTCAACAGTTCATAGGGTGTTGTCTTCAAGGAACGTAAATTCTTTACTACTTTCCAAGATAGGGGACTTTCCTCAACTGGAGGGCAGGTCTACCCAAAACTCCAATTGAGCATGGAGATTCATCCAAAGAAGAAACATCTATCCCATTTATTCTAAAGACTTGGCTCAAGGCTGAGCAATAGCCTTTTACCACTAAAATGGAGCAGAGTTTCTCCGTACAGAGGTAGAAGAAAAGGTCAGCATTTAATGAAACACTCAGAGAGAATAGATACCCCATGCGACATCAACCACAATTTGTGTTGGTATCTAGACATCTCCTTTGCAGTCTCTAGAGAAAAAACTTTCTCTGAGAGGAGATGCTTGATAATCTCCACACCTAAAGATGAAGGGACTTCATTGCCCTGTACATTGCCCTGTAATAAATCCTGACATATGATTGTTGTAACAGGTCTGGGAGGTGAAAAAGTTCTCTCATTTCTATTAGCAGGAGAAGATCTGTGTATCATTTCATGTGGCTATTTTGGTGCTTAGTAATAGTCATGCATAAGTTCGGGGTTGCTTGGACCCTTCTTAGTAGGCATTAAAAGCTAAAGCATCAAGGATATCCTACGGATGCTGGATCTGGCACTGAAGAGCAATATCCTGTTATTTTGTGGTTCAGAGCCATAGCAAACAGGTCGACTGTTTTTGTAAAACTCTACAATGTCAGGATTTCCGTTGCCATCTGAGGCAGGCCATTCAGCTCCAGTGATTTGTGTTGTCCACAACTACATTTTTCTTGGTTGGGATGAAAACTGGCTGATAGAGAAATCGCGTTGGACTTCACCCACTCTAGAGTCCTTACCGCTAAACTGTCTGTTAGTGAGACATTGTTCCTCCTTGTTTAGAGATGTAGAACGCTAAGGAGGTGTTATCCCTCATCAACTCCACTTTGAGAAGAGGGCAAAATTCTTGAATGGCTAACTAACCACACTGCCTTCACTTCCAAAAGGTTTATATGTTCTTGGTGGTCTTTTTCCATCCAGATGCCCGATATCGTGTTGTCTGTGGTGTGCTCCCCACCCTTCCCTAGATGTATCTGTGAATAGATGAAACTCTTTAGGAAAGTCAAGAGCAACATCCCCTTCGAAGGTTTCCCACTTCTAACCACCACAAAAGATCCTACCTGGAGTCAGCTAATTTTGTGATGATACATACTAGTGAGAGAGGATCATCTTGATGCTGGGACCATGACGACTCTACCACTGCAGGAAGGGACAGACTGCAGAGGCTGCCTCTGAACAAGACCATGTAAAGACGTTAGGTGACTGAGAAGAATCTGCCACTGATGGGTGGTAGCAAAGAGTGACCCATGAAGACAAGCTGCTTCCTGCAGGTGAGAAATCCTGTCTTGGGGGGAACACTTCCTTGAACTGTATCTATTTTCATCTACAGATACACTAGCTTCTGTGTGGGGATAAGGACAGATTTTTCTTCTGGGAGTCTTTGTACAATGTGAGAACTCTTGTCTTGTAGGACAAGAAGATTTTCCTTCAACTCTGCTAAGATCAACCACTCGTCCAGGTAGAGGTACAGCCGGATCCTGTTGATGTGTGCCCATGATGACACCAGCTCGAAGATCCTCATGAAAACCTACGGCACAGAGAACTTAAATACCTTCCCATTGATGAGCACTCAAAGGTATGTCCTTGAAGACGTGTGAACTGAAATCTGAAAATAGGCGTCGTTCAGATCTAAAGTTATCGTTGAGTCCTAAGGTCTTAATGCCTGATTAACTATAGCTCCTGCCTCCATTCTGAACAGGGTCTGCTGTACTATTTGTTCGAGGCGGAGAGGTAGATGACTAGTCTCCAGCCTACAGATTCCTTCTCTACAAGAAAGTCTATTGTAAAAGCCGAGAGACCCGACCTTGACCTCTTGGAGAACGTATTCTCTACAATGGTCTGGACTTCTTAAAGGGCGAGATAATCTGACGACCCTCAGCGATACGATTTTGAGGAATCAGGAGGGGCAAGTTGATAAAGGGGAGGAGGTAACCGGAAAGCTGAACCCAAACTCTCCAGCTTTCTGTCCCCAGGAATCACCACCTCCAATTCCTTTGTAGGCATTTCCTCACTGGTGGAAATATATGGGTAATGCCCATGATTAGCTCTGTCAGGCAGGGAAAGTTTGACATGGATTTTTAAGGATGGGCTGCTTTGGTTGCATTCATCTGTTTTCTGGGCTGCAATGGCTGGCCCACTAGTCTAGACTGTCCTGTTGAGGAAGGCTGCAGCTGTTGAAAGGACACGGCCATCTGCTTAAGAGAGTCCTGTGTCTCTTCCTCCATCCTTTGGTGGTGGCTGCTACTTCTGCTGGTGAAAAGAGAAAAGGTTGTTTCAAGGAGGATTTACAAAGATCTAGACCTTCTCAATGACCAATATGTTTATGGAGCTTGGAGGTCAAGGCTTTGCGGTGCTTTAGCACCCAGTTGGCCTACTGATTGGTCACTTAGTGCATAAGAAACTCTATTGCTCTTGCACCTGTTAGGACAATGTCCTTCAGCACCTGCTTCTTCTCCAGGCTGGTTAGGTCATCTGTATTGGCCAGGTAACCAACCGTACCAGACCTGTAGTTAATCCACAAGGCCATCAGTGAGGTGTTCATAGCCATAACCTCCATGGTAGACACCTCGAACAAGACTGGCACTAGCAAAAGTCTCTCAGAAGGGCACCCTGAGGCTACATGATGACCTAACGTTAGAACCTCGATAGCTCTACTGTATATTATTTCTGTTTAGGAAATAGAATTGGAACTAATCATGAAAACTTCCCTTATTTTGAGGAGTACTCTCCAGAGACCTGGTTCCTCACCTTGACCAGAACTTCTTTGGCCAACGTTGACCATGGAAGCTCAAGGCAAGGTTTGACGTTGGAAGCGACACAGCACAGAAAGTCGATGGTTACTTTCTTGTCCTTCATAAGGAAAGCTAAAGTTTCTCTGAGATTGTTGACATAACAGATGTTCCCAAGAACCTTGAAGAATGTTGATTCAGGCTCTCCTTCTGTCGCTGGTATTTTGGGACACGCTGGCTGAAAAAAATCTCCTGAAACTTCCGAATCCCGCTCTGAGCATCGTTTGCTACGTAGTCATCTTCGAGATGGACAGGTTCTTCTTCTAAAGTCAACCGGGAAGGAAGCTGAGCCAAGGCTGCTTTGCTTCTCTACTCTGGAATCCTGAAAACATGCAGGTGCTGCCCCCCCTGTCTCTAGAAAGACCAGAGCGTGACGATGGTGAGCAACTAGCACGATTGCTAGAAAAGCGACTGCGAAGGTGGTGTGGCGAGAGCTTGTCGTTCTCAAAGGAGGACCGATACCGGGATCGTTTGGATACCGAGCAGGACGATGAAGAGTGCTTCGATAAACTACGCTCGGTCGAAGAGTGTCTAGAAACTGAATGGGATAAACTACGCTCGGTCGAAGAGTGTCTAGAAACTGAATGGGATGGAGAAGCTAAGCTGGAGCACTTCCTCGAACGTGGTCAACACGAAACACGATAGTCTGAAGATCAGCGAGAAATTACCTCTCACTAGTGAGAACTATCAGGCGAAGCTGAAGAGTCTAGTTAAGTTCCTAGCAGAAGCTTGCAATGTAGCAATACTATGGTGGTGAAGAAAATCTGGAGAGGTACTGGAAACTGAAAGTTCAGCGCAAGATGACAGAGATCGCAGCAGGAGTGTGGGATACAAATCTTTTAGAAGAGCTTGTGGAGCTGTTCAAAGGTAAAGCTCGTCTGGAAGATCTAGAGGATTTTGCTGCCCAAAAAGGGAAGGTCTGGAAGCATTGTCTAATCTCTGAGAGGAAGGCAACCACCTGCGACTTACCTCCAAAGAGGAGAGATGCTGGAAGCTGCAAGTTTAGCACAAGATGACAGAGAGATGCAGCGGGAGTAAGTGATACAGATCTTTTCGAAGAGCGTGTGGAAACACGCAAAGTTAAAGCTCGTCTAGAAGATCTAGAGGATTTTGCTACCCATTGTAGCTGATCTAGAAGGGGAAGGTCTAGAAGCCAACCGCCTGCGATCTATCTCCATAGAGGAGAGATTGTGCCAAGGTTGTGAAGAACTCTCCAAAGAACGGGTGCTCAAAAGGGGAACTGAAGATAGAGGATCTTCGGTCACCTCTACAGTACTGCATCCTCCTCTGGCAGTGGTCAGCAATGGAGTGATCCTAAAAAAACACCACGGGAGCAATGAACTGGAAGGATGTTGCTGAGAAATAAACTGCTGCAGCTTAGCCTCCGACAAGGAAGCTTGAATGCCGAAGAAAGGCCTAAGCATATGTAACCCGTCTGCTATCTGTAAAGGTGGCGTCTTCACTGAGGAGGAGGAGAAGGCGCTGCCTTTTCACTGGGAAACAGCAGGGCCTCCTTGCCCCTGGGCTTAGAAGAAGTTGCCCTGGACTTCAACTTCGTGGATGATCCCAAAGGCAAAGCATCCCTCTTAGACTTTTTTCTTCCTCCTGCAGAACTTCTCCCACTGGGAGGATGGCCACTTCAGACACTCGTCACATAGGGAGGCCTGAATGCACACATGGCCTTTACAGGACTGGCATTAACTATGAGGATCCACTTCAATATGTCAAAATTTGGAGGCCATTTATATTTTTCCTAACTACTGTATGCAAAACTGAGCTCTTTACTATGGATATATGTTAGCCACAAACTTTTATGCGAGGTGTCATTGGCTCTCTGCTAGTTAATGTGGGGTATACTGACCACCATGCTCACACACTCGCCTAGTGGATTACATCACTTTTGATTGTTGGCGTAGGACTTCATGGGGGACAGATGATGGCGGGACAAGTATGAGTAAAGAGCTCAGGTTTGTATACTTACAAAAAATACAAATTACTGTACTTCAAAATTTGCCATTTGTTCCTACACTAATACAAACCCTTCGCTCTTTACTATTTCGACTCACCCTTAGGCGGATGCAAATCCTAACCCAAGTGGCTTGTGAAATGAGGTACACCTCTGAGCTAGTTAGAGCTTGAAAGAGGTATCCTGACATTGTGAACTCTCAGACTAAAAAGCAGGAGAGTTAGCAATTATGGCGAGTGAGTGGAAACTAAATACTGACTTGACCAGGTAAGAATAAAGTGAAACACTTCTTAGAACTTGAATCTAGACATTAACTGACTCCCCCTAGCAGGGAGAGACATAACAAAATGTGTAAAATATTTCAGACCACACAAGAGTAACGGTTATCATCTTGCAGAGTCCTCCAGATGCTGTTGCCCCAGAGGAGTGAAGATTTAGGAAAAAATAGCCAGTCATTCCATTCATCCCAAATTAATACCGGGTGACGTCTGCCCTCGACAGACTGCTACTTTTCCTGTATTAACAATATTAAAAGGAGGAGATTAACCAGCTTAATAACTTGTCCTGTAAGGGAGCTGAAGTAGCTTATACCATTTATTGAGTGGACATCAAAGGACTCTGAGAGAAAGTATCCAGGTTACTGTGGGATACGTCTTGCAGGTAGTGAGCAGTAAAGGTAGTCTAACGTCGCTATATGCCCACTTGTAGAACCTATGCCACAAAGAAGTTACTCTTGAATGCTAGAGAGGTGCTTTTCCCCCTCAACATCATGAGCTGTGTGTCTATGATCAAGTCGAGGAAAATCAGGATTCAGTGCATGGTCAACTTGCTGCTTTCAACCAGAGATTGTATTCTTTGTGACACTGCCGAGCTTATAAACAGATAAGTGACATGCGGGTGAGCTCAAGATGTGCAATCTCACAGGACAATGTAACAGCTGATGAGGATCATCGGTTATATCACTCAAAATCCGGAAGGGCCCAAACTGAGAGTCCGCTACAGCTGGATTCTAAGTCTTGGCTACAACACGGGTTCGAAACTAGGTGTTACCTGCCCCCATCCCCTTCAATGGGCGATATCGTAAGAAAGACCATGCAACTCGCTGAACCTTTTAGCCGAGTTGATGGCGAGAAGGAAAACCGTCTTAGCATCAAGTCGCGATATGAAGTCTCACGTGGAATTTCGTAAGGAGCTCCTTTCAGAGAGAGTATGACTTTTACCACATTCCAAGGAGGTGGTCTAACTTCCAACTAGAGGCATATAGGCTCAAAACTCTGTATAAGGATACAGAATTCCATCAAAGAGGAAAAGTTAACTCCGTTCAGTTTAAAGACAAGGTTCAAGGCCGAGTGGTAGTTTTTTCCTCCTCGAGGTATAGAAGAAACTGCCATCATGGTGATAGCAGCACTGCGAGGAAAGACACCTCTTCGACAACACCAACCACAGAAGATAGCCCACTTTTCCTGATAGACAGTGGAAGATGATTTACGGAGGGATCAAGACATTAGTTTCGCCACACTGCGTGCGTAAATCCTCTGAGAAAGATGCTAGATAACCTCCAGGCATGAAATTGTAGAGAAGTGATTCCCCTGTGGTATATCTCTATGCATGGTTGCCTGAGCAGGTCGTGGCGAGGTGGCAACTCCCTCGGTACCTCAATAAACAGAAGTAGGTCTGGGTACCATTCTGCTTGCTGCCACATTAGAGTTATTGAGGTCAACAATAGATCTTGCTATATTCTCATCTTGTTGAAGAGTCTCCTCATTAGACAGAAGGGGGAATGTGTAACTGTCTAGGTTATATTACGGATGTTGGAAGGCATCTATAGAGATGCCCAGGGATCTGGTGCTGGCGAGCAGTACACCGTTAGTTTCTGGTTGAGAGACGTTGCGAACAGGTCTATTATCAGCAAACGCCACATCAGTACTTTGTTGTCTATTTAAGGATGTAAAGACCATTCGGAGCCAACTATCTAAATCTTCCTGCTAAGTTTGTCAGCAACAATGTTCTTGTCCGTAAAGAACTGGGCTGACAGGGAGATCAAACTGTCTTCTGTCCATTCCAGTATTTCTATGGCTAGTTGGCAGAGCAACCACAAGAATGTATCTCCTAGTTTGTTTAGATAGGCCATTACCATCAGGTTGCTCATCAACTCTTACGGAGTGACCTGAAAAGGGCTAATGAAAGTTTTTGAGAGTAGGAAAGGCTGTCCTCAACTCCAGAAGATTTAAGTGGCACTGCCAATTGGAATTGGACCATAGCCCAGAGGCCATGTGCTGCAACAGGCAAGGCTCATTTCTTTTGACGCTTCTGTAAAGAGCATTAAATCCGGGGGAGGAAAGAGAAGATCTTCTCCCTTGAGGAGGTTGGTATCTACTCCTCCCAACTCAAGTCTCTCCTCTGGCCTTAGCAGAACGCAACAATCTGAAGGGTCCTTGTACCAAGACCAAAAATATCTTCGTCACTGGAGACCGAATGTGAAGACTGCCGTCAGATACCAGATACTCCAAAGCGAGTCTTACAAAAGGAAGGGTCATGCCACTTTGTCTATTTGCCTTCCAAGGTACTGTATACCAGTTTCTAAGAAAGTTGGAGAGAAGACCTCTAAATTTGTAATGATCTGCAGATTGTGATAAAAAAGGGACCCAAGTTGAGACTAGAGTGACCACACTTGTTAACACTTGAGGTGCTGTGGACAGGCTAAAGCACAGCACCTGAAACTGTTTATCCTCTCGTATAAGATGAATCTTACGTACTTCCTTGATGCAAGATGGATTGGGATCTGGATGTACATATCTTTGAGATCCATTGTGATCATGGAAGTCCTTCAGTCTGACAGCCTGTCTGACTGTTTCTGCCATCTTCATCTTGAACAGAGTCCAATAAGACAAACTTGTTAAGACTGGAGAGGTCAATGACTGGTCTCCATCCTTCACTCTTCTACAAGAAAAAGTTGACTGTATTAGCCTGGGGACCTGTAGAGAACCTCTTGGAGGGCGAACTACTAAACTGATCACTTCGGGAAGGAATATGACGTCATTGGATATTCTGTCAAAGAGAGAGAGAATGAACGGGAAGTGGTAGCCCGCATGGAATATTGAAACCATTCAAGGTTTAACCCCAAGGATCTCCCTTTATTGCCACCTGCATTTCAGGCATTCTCCCACTGGTGGTCAGGCTGACGGAATACCCACCTAGATGATTGACCTTGTCTTCCATCTCCACCCTTAGTGTCCTTGCCAGTCAAGTGCTGCTTAGGAACTTGCTTCTTGACATAAGACTGCCTCGAAGCAACGACAATTTCTTATGCACTTGTCTGAAGATGGAAGACGACCTCGAAGCATATGGTGCTAGGTTGTAGGTTGGCCTGGCAATCAGCCACCCGTTGATACTACCGCTTGAAAGTTATGGGGTCTTTGGACTGGCCAGACAGTAATACATTGGATCCTTCTCTCTGGTTATGGTTCATTTTCCTTTTGCTTACACACACACACACTGAATAGTCTGGCCTATTCTTTACATATTCTCCTCTGCCTCTTATACCTGACAACACCGAGATTACCAAACAATTCTTCTTACTGCACTGTAATTGTTCAGTGGCCACTTTCCTCCTTGTAAGGGTAGAAGAGACTCTTTAGCTATTGTAAGCAGCTCTTCTAGGAGAAGGACACTCCAAAATCAAACCATTGTTCTCTAATCTTGGGTAGTGTCATAACCTTTGTGCCATTGTCTTCCACTGTCTTGGGTTACTGTTCTCTTGCTTGAGGGTGCACTCGGACACACTATTCTATCTTAATTCTCTTACTCTTGTTTTGGTAAATTTTTATAGTTTATAGGAGATATTTATTTTAATGTTGTTGCTCTTCTTAAAATATTTTATTTTTCTTCGTTTTCTTTTCTTTCCTCACTGAGCTATTTTCCCTGTTGGAGCCCATGGGCTTATAGCATCCTGCTTTTCCAACTAGGGTTGTAGTTTAGCAAATAATAATAATAAAAGGTGGGGTAGATGGCAACCTCCTGTGGAGGAGGATGTCTTGACTCTCCGTCCTCCAGTACTCCGCAACCATGTCGATGTCTTACATGTTGAACAAGGAAAGGCCCTCCATCGAGTAGTTACGTAACTTGAGTGCTTCTTTCTTTGGTGCCTTTAAATGACGGAGTCTCATTATTTCAAGATCCTATTTGCCAACTGATTGGCTGCAATGTAAGCAAGTAACTCAACGGCTCTTACTTACCAAATCCTCACTGGCGATCAGATAATCAACCGAGCTAACCAGTAGTCGATCCATGAAGCAGCCTGTAAAGAAGCCTTTGCAATCCGCTCCATGTTTGCAGCTTTTGCAGACAAGAACATCACTTGCTGTGCAGCTAGCTTGTCCAATGGCATGTTGCGCACCAAAGCCAAAACCGCTGGGTCTAGGGGTAATGGTGAGGGATCGTCGGGGAGGATGTCATAGTACTTTCTTTGCCAAACAAACATTGCAGGAAGTAACCGCGACGAGTTCCTAGCCCTGGGTTACTCAGTCCCAGCAACTTGGGCTCCCTTCCCCATCCAAGTCAATGGCAACTTGATCTTGGTCTTTCGGGTTAGAGGGGGGCCTGGCAGAAGTCGAGGACCGCGTCCTTCCCTTCAGGAGGGTGGTATGATAGATTGCCCAACTCATTCAGTTTCATTATGCAGACTAACACCTGCAGAAAAGAATAGTCCGAGTCTCTCTGATCGATGGGGGATGTTTTAGGTCTAATTGGCAGAAACAGCACCGTCCTAGTAATCAGATTCTTCATATTTTGACTCTTCTCCAACAACAGACTCGCACCCATAGGAGGCTAGGTTGGGTCAGGTTCATTAACTACTTCCCCAACAAAGGCACGACGCCTAGCGGAGGGGTGCTGCGCTGTGGGCAACAAGACAAGTACTAAACCGAGAGTGCTCTTCTGTCAATTTAGGACCTCGAGAACTTTCAAGGCCCTATTTTTCCGAAGTTTTCATATCCTGCTCCAAGGGCTTAGCTGCAAAGGAAGCGAAAAGACTGGGAGTCTCCTTCCGAGGAGCCCACACCGACTGCAGAGGTACCACGGAGTCAGCCACAGGCTCCAAGGATACAGGAGCTGGTTCAGTACGCACAAATTCAAGTGGCGACAGCTGGTAATTATCTGTAAACGAGACTTCAAACCCTTGCAAGTTCTCAGTCTCCTTTATTCGTTTCTTGGTCACTTTTAACTGGGAAGACATCCAGTTTTTCCCATAATGGATCAGGCTTGTCATGGCCAGCCTTAGAGTTTAGATACACAAGTGACCTAGAATCAAAGGAGATTCCGATGGTGGAGGAAGAGCATGCTTTGAGTCGGTACTCCTGGACCTAGGGTCCAAAGGTGGGCTGGAAATCATGAAAGATCTTGAAACTGAGAGGAGGATTTGAACAGGTTGGTGGTTATCCCCTGATGATCAGGCTGGAGCAAGGTTGGTAACAGCTGCTTTAACAGCCTTTATGAGCACCTCAAACCATGGCGTGCCTTCCACGAAACAAGGAATGGCCTCTTAGAGCTCTTGGTGAGCGGTGTTTGTGTGCATGCTGGTCACTGGGACCCACCTCTCTCGGAACGCGCACCTTGACAGACCTCTGTCAGGAGCAGGAGCCTGTGTGCCTGCCTCACGCTAATAAGGTTGAGGAGTGCACATCCAAGTGCTAGTCTTAGCTTTGAAGCTAGGAAATGCTTATTCACGAGCCGAAACATTGCGAACAGGCACTTGATCACTCGCATAAGTACTTGCAAGTGGTTCATGAGTTGCCTTCTACAGAAAACAGACTGCTTATGTTTGGATTGCAGGGGGACTGCAAGTATCGCAGATTCGTGGTGCCTAGGCGGCATGGTGAAAAGGGGCTACCACAATCACCAGGGTGTTTCGAAGTCTTAAAACTAGGCAGTGACGAATCACACACCCGCTTACAAGGTACTCGAGGGGCCCCACTGAAGTGAGGGGAGCTATAGAAGAAGTGTCGGCTCGAAATACGAGACCTACTGAAGGGACCCCCCACCAAAGGCCCAGAAGGGGGGAAGTTGTGACCAACTACTGCGGAGGCAGCTATGCGCTCCTGCAGTGCCCCAAGCTTCAGCACATCCAAAACACGTTCCTTCATGGGTGAACCTGAAAGCCACAAATGACGCAAGGCATCAAAAGAGCTAGACTTCCCATGGGCGGCAGGCGCAGCCGTTTAGCTAGGGGAAGTGACGGGCTTCTCCAAACCCAAAGGTTATACAGGGGTTAAATGGTCATCACGCTTACTTGATTGTCCACCGGAGTAGGCCGAACGAGCAGAAAGTACTAGGCGCCGGAGAAAGAAGTTGGGACTTCTTCAACTTTGAATAAGACCCTGAGGGAAAATAATCCCTTTTAGACTTCTTCCATCACCTACCGTACCACTCCCGACACACGTCACAGGGAGAAGCCTGCGTGCAGGAGTGTCTTCTGTATGCAGAGCGTAGTTGCAATCCTCAAAAGACCACACACCCACAAAAGAAAAAGAAAAGTAATATACAGCCCTATAAGATTTATTTATATGGTTAACAGGAGAGCGAGACATCACGTCTTCACTCTACTGAACCAAAAACAAAAGTGCAGTAATCCATTAGGTGAGTGTGTGAGCCGGTCTAACCCCCATTAACAAGAGGAGAGGTGTTGACACCTCATGTAAAAGTTTATGGCTAAATTCCAGCTATGCTGAAAACATATCCATTAGTAAAGAGTGAAGGGTTTGTATTTGTATAGAAACAAACTGCTCTTAAAGGTACCGGAGAGTTTTGGCGGTACTCCTGGACACATCCATATGGTCAGGGGCATGATGAAGGAGTCAGTCACACAGCACAAACATGCTATAAACAAAAAAGAAAAATTAGAAATATCGTTCAAAATATTTCCAATCAGAGGGAGAACGTCTGTCCTCAACAACAGCTGGAATCTAAGAGTTGTCAGTGAGCTACAAGGGGGGCTGTTGCCTCTGCATTACCAACAAGTAAACCACCTGTCAGTTGTTAACACCTCATAAGTTTTAGGTGCTGTGTTCCAGCTTCGCTATCATCTATTCTCTTATAGTAAAGGACGGTACTTTGTATTCACGGAGGAACATTTTTTTGTTTTGTTACAATTGCAAGAACTCTTGTGAAATTTAATATTGTAATACTGTACAATTATGGAGTAGACATTAAGGAACAATGAGCATAACAATTACTGGGGCAGAAAAAGTGAAGTAGGTGGTCAACACAATCCAAAAGATAAAACTGGAGCCTGCATAGTGAGACTTACCTTAGTATTAGTAAAGATGTAAGACTGGTTACACTCTGGACAAGAATATTTGACAAATTTGTGATGACTCGAATTCTTTCTCTTCTTAATGGCCTTTACCTCTTCATAGAGATGGAAATCTATAATCTAATGTGAGTGCAACAGGATTCAAAAAGAAACATATGAAGACTGTATCCAGTATACAAGTAAAGTGTATTCATTATATAGTATAAATACTACAAACAGATATGTATACTAGATTTCAGTAAACCGATACACAGCAAAAGAAGACAATTTCTCATTAATTGGAAAAAAAAAAGGGACAATACAGTACCGGAAGAAAGTTACAAAACCTTATTAGAAATTTTGAAAAGAAATCTTTCCAATGCAAATATTGTATTTCAGTTTTGTTCCATCATATAGAAGGGTACATAATAAATTTAATTGTATTAGTGAACGAGTAGAGAAAATTCAAAATTTCAGCATGTGCTAAAAATGAAGTTCATTAACTTCTTTCACTGATAAATAAACTTGGAGGACACGATACAAATTTGACAGTAACCTGGATACATGTTTGACAAAAGTTGTATTGTAGTAGTATTACTTGTACCTAATGTACTTACACCAAATTATTTCCCGTCACTATGAATATAAATTAATTAAATAAATGTAATTCTCTAATCTTAGATCTTAAGAAAATACTGGTTTCTGCCAAATGTCAAGTGTTTCTACACATTAAACAATTTATAACAACTGAAATGCCATAAGACGTAACTCTAGTATGAACACTAAATCTGAAACAAAATTAATATGTAAAAAAACACTTGTACAGTTCAACAGAAATAATGAATTCTTTTATTCAAAACAAACAATTATTACACTATAGCTGGCAAAATTTCAGCCATTTTGTACTTTTCATTTAATTGCTAAAGACCCTCAAAGTTTATCTATAAAACAAGAAATTTTAATCACAACGAATTTTATAAATCTATGAAATATTAACCACCATGACCTTCCAGATTAGATAGAAATATAGCAGTCAATGAAAAAGTTGCAAAGTTGTCTAAATAAAATGCCAGTTAAATTAACCAAATTCTTGAATATATGCTCCATTTTTTTTTTCATTTACTCATTCATCACAGATTCTTATGTAAGCAAAGTTCCAGTTAAAAAAAAAAAACAGTCATTCCATATCAAGACATGAAAAACCACATGAGACATAAATGCAGAGGTCTTCAGCAGTTGATTCAACAGGATTGGTGAGGTAACAAATGATCTCTCAAATGTAACTTGAAAGACTTCAAAGAAAAATATTTCTTTTGGAATAAACTTATCTGTCCATCACTTTCAAAATGTTCATAGATTACAGGTTTGTGAAATTTGGGCTATATATAACCCAGAATCCCTGTAAGATCTTCAGCAGTTGATCTCTCAAATGTAACTTTATATTTAAAGCAATTGAAACACTTCAAAGAAAAATATTTATAACCCAGAATTTGGACCTGTGAGGCCATTCAGTGCAACAGCAAGAAAACCCTGCAGTTAAACTATAAATTAAAAGTTGAAGAAGTTTACTAAGAGAAGAAAGAAAGTGGTCACAGAGGTAAAACATTTTTTTTAAAGGAATTTGTATTTTTCCTCGTTTATACAAACATGAGTCCCTTAAAACGGGTAATGCCTTCGGTGGAGCTGAAACGACTGTTAAAATTGTTAATGACCGGTAGCTCAGGACTGAGATGGGTGGTTGAGGTGGGAAGCTTAGCTATATAGGACTCGTGGTTTGTATGGCTAGAAAAAACATATTACTTTTATAACCTATTTGTTCCTACTAGCATACGAACCTTTCACCCTCAAAAGTAGGGAGCTTCACTTATTGGTGGGTATGAAATCCTCCCTAGAACACAACTGGTTTGTCCTTTTCTTCACTGGAAATGTTAGAGCAGAAATGACTCGGCAACCACATATTGGCTCAACATAAGAGATGAGTACAGATAGGGCCTGGCCAGTAATTGGTCAATGAAAGGATCTTTCTCTCACAAAAGTCTGGAAAGATACAGCTGACTCGGTATGAGTGAGGAAGGTATTCATTTTACCATCATCCCCCTCATAAAGGGAGGAAGGGGGGGGGACGAATACTTATTGATCAGTTCTAATAAGAATGGTATTCAGTAATGCAGTTTATCAATGTCAGATCAAGTGTGTATTAATAAGAAACACTTATCCAAATGCAAAGAGAAGGAAAGTAGAGGCAGAGGAGCCAGTCATTTTACAGTTCTCCAGACTCGCCTAAAACATGTTACCATAGAAAGATGCATACTGTCCCATAAGGGAGCTGTGCTAGCTACATAACTAAAGAGCTGCCACCACAGGGACAAAAGTTGTTTGGTGGATCTAAACTCCAACACTTTTCTGTCTGCAGATTCCACAACTTTGTGAACTCTACATTGGACTCGTATCTTGACTCCCTGGCAAAGGTCTAAGTGTATGCTCTAAGAAAAAATAAAAAAAGATCATGTTGTGATGCATCTTTCCTGAATCTGCTAGTACCAAGAAAGCAACGCTGATACTCTGGCAAGAGATGTCCAAACCTAGGCCCGGAGAACTGTTGTAGACAGATGATGGCTCACATTGGTAGATAAAAGACTGGTTAATTCTCAAGACGTGCTCACAGATCGGGAATCATTCTGCAAGTTGCCATCTGGGAGCAACCAGGGTTATCCTTTGGCCTGGCATGGTCAACATTGGTAGATCAGCTGGTGAACAAGAAGTACTGTATGTCCAGGAGATCCCATGGGTGCTGGAAGACCTTTGAACAGGAAAATAAAACTCCAAGGGCTTTTTGTTAGCTATGTGCCTAACAGGATGGTTCCTGGTGATTTCCACGGGATAAGAAGCATCTCCATCACACAAGGATGTAAGGAGCAATCAGTCACAATTTACCCTTGGCAACTGAATCTGTCTAATAAGACATTCCTGTCAAATATGTATCAGGGTGATAAGCCCAGATATGCATCTGCTTTGTTAATTTCCAACAAAATGGAAGAGAGAACAAGACTGAGATACCGTGCATGTTTGATGAGATTATTAAGGGGGTGGTGTAACAATATTACCAATTACTTGTTAAAGTACAGAGGTTCACAGACACCACACTAAGCCACCAGGTGCATGCCCCACCCCTGCTTTGACACACAGGACAGTTGCATGTCAAGAAGTTGTCATGTGTCTCACATTGTGAGGTTTCCTTGTGCAGCTACCAGGAAGATCAGCCCATGCCACTTGTTTCATGGGAAAAGGATGAATGGGGTACCTTTGAAGGCTGACCAGTGATCTTTCAAATCAGTAAAGGATGCCCCTGTGAAACGAGCTTCTCCATTGAGGAAGGTAGCCGAGAGACACTGCCACCATTGAGTTGTGTTCAAACATATAACAGGTCTGCAAGGAAATTGCTCCAAACAGTAGAAAGTACCCATCCCGAAGGACACTCACTACTCTGAGCTAGGCCCTGTGCTCTGTTATCTTACTCAAAGACAGACAGGCATTCCCCTCCTTGGCAACAGAGGGGGAAAGCTGTCATCAGCTTCCTCTCTACCTTCACTCTTCCCCCTTCCTGACCTGACCAAGATGGGTACCTTAAAAGGGTTATGTATGTATAGATGTCATAGGCTTTCATGATCGAGGACTAGAGTAGGTCTCAGCCTTCTTTTTGCCTTCACAAGATTTCTCTGAAGAAAAAGAGGTAGCCACCAGCATTATAGCTACCCTAGACCAACTTGGTTTGAGAATCTGGAAGCCATGTATCCCTCCCCTTTAAAACCCAGTTAGCTCAATTAAGTGGTGACTGATGTGTCAAGCAAGTCACTGCCTTCCCATCAAACAACACGACTCCTATACTTCTCTGAAGACTCTTAGGGTTGGAACACGTCCTGCGACGTAAGCCTAGTGCCTGACCAGTCAAATTAGGAGACATCTCAGAGTGGCCACTGAATCATTGGTTGAGAAAGATAAACAATCTGGCTCAAGTTTCTCTAAGGGGAGTCCACCTCATAGTGGATATATTAACAGGTCTCTTGGTGAGGATATGATGCATCAGCCTCTGGCTCATAAGAGTGCATGTGGCAGAATCCTTGTTGGTTGACCAGAAGTGAGAAAACCCAAATCTGATAGTCAAATCAAACTAGGACAAACTAGCAACATCTGATCAGGTACTTTAGAAAAGGCCTAGACCTTGAGGGGCACCGAAGTGCTAATCAATGACAGAGGCCAACCAGAGGAGGGACGCCAAGGTTGCCTCAACACCTTCATTGCCCTTGAAAGCAAGCATATCCACAAGGATCAATCCATCTCAGGGTTTTCTGCTCCCCTCAGTACCGGTCCAAGAACCAGTACCTGTGGCATAAAATGGCCGTGAACCGTTGTATTTTAAGGGGTAGTGTCTGACAGGCCACTCCAAAGATCTACTCTCCCCCCGCAAAAACTAGCGTTTTGACCAAAGGACAGAATTTGCAAATCAATCATGGACTAAAGCCAGACCAGTCTGGTAGTCCCCTGGGAGAGAAGGATCTCTATCACCAATCAAGGCAAAGACAGGAGAACATTGTACTTTTACCTTTAATGACTGAGGTGGGGAGGGAGCGTTGAACTTGTGTCTAAGCACTAGGCTGAGATCCCTCAACCACAGTCCTGCAGCCTTCAACTGCACACGATCAAACGGCAACAATCTCAAGGAGTCCTCTTATCAACATCAAATACTACAGCATCCTAATCAGAGAAGCAGTATTTCATCATGCAGGAAGGAAAGAGAGAGTCCAACTCTTCTACACATGGACAACAGATGTACCCAAGATCATTCAAAGATATGCACTTCTGTCCCACCAAGCTACTCACCCTGTCATGGTTCTGGCTGCTTGCATTTGGAGGGGGGGGGGGGCCAGTTACGTTAGGAACCATCTGGGTGTCATCCAACCCACACCCCAAAAGGGAGGTGGTGTAGCAAAGACATCTCGCAACTGAGATTGGGCTTCCTAAACTTCTACGTCTTAGAAAAGGTACAGAATCAGAAGGAAAGAGGAAGAGTAACAAATAGCTTCTGCTTACCTACTTCTCCTCCAACTCTTTAAACTGAGAAGTCGAAGTCCAAGGACACAACAGTACTATTCTGAGAAAGGAGCAGTTCACCAACCAGGAAGGAAAGCGCCATATAATCTGCTTTGGAAGACATGAAAGGAACAAAGAGAATGGAGTGGGTTTTCTTTTTAATAAAAGTTTAGCAGGTAACATGGAAGAATTTTGTAGCATGTGATAGAATTGCAGGATTAATTATCAAACTAAGTAAAAAGTATAAACTGAAGATCATTCAAACGTCCCATACAGAGGAAGAAATAGAAACTTTTTATGAAGATCAGGAGATAATAGGTTGGCCTGGGCACCAGCCACCCATTGAGATATGACCGTTAGTGTCATTGGATTCTTTGACTGGCAAGACAGTACTACATTGGATCCCTCTCTCTAGTTACGGTTCATTTTATCTTTGCCTACACATACAACGAGTAGTCTGGCTATTCTTATCACATTCTCCTCTGCTCTCAAACATCTGACAACACGGAGAATACCAAACAGTTCTTCTTAACTAAAGGGGTTAACTACTGCAATGTAATTGATCACTGGCTACTTTCCTCTTGGTAAAGCTAGAAGAGACTCTTTAGCTATGGTAAGCAGCTCTTCTATGAGGACACTCCAAAATCAAACCATTGTTCTCTAGTCTTGGGTAGTGCCATAACCTCAGTACCATGGTCTTCCACTCTCTTAGGTTAGTTCTCTTGCTTGAGGGTACACTTGGGCATGTTATTTCTACCCTGTTTCTCCTCTTCTTGTTTTTATGAAGTTTTATAGTTTATGTATGATAGATATAATTTAAAGTCAAATACCTTAAAATATTTTATTTTGATTGTTATTACTTCTCTTGTAGTTTATCTATTTCCTCATTTCCTTTCCTCACTGGCCTATTTTTCCCTGTTGGAGCCCACTTATAGTATCATGCTTTTCCAACTAGGGTTGCAGCTTAGCTAGTAATAATAATAATAATGATAATATCTATGAAAAAATGTAAGGCTCAATTTACATGTTTTCAATTATTTCCATGTCAAAGTAAGTCAAAAGACGAGGAGAATCAGTAGTGCGTAAACTTGGAGTAGGCGCAAAGAATAACAGAGACATCTTTGCAGAATTTACTGGAAGAAACAATATCAATAACACCCTTTTTATAAAAAGGAACATTGAAAATGGGCACGGAGAAACGATAAATGAAATAGATTTTATTCTCAGTGAAAAAACTAATTTAGTTAAAGATGTAACACTGTTAAAGTTAAGTAATCATATACAGTATTGGTGAGAAGCAAAATTTGTTTAGATCAAAGGAAGAAAATAAACCCCCGTAATAAGAGAAAAATCTGAAGAGTTTATTTTAGCAATACAAAACAAGTACTCCTAGCTACATCATGAAATTGAAGAAAGTGAAGAAGAAATGAACAGTAGTTTCACAAAATTTGTATTGGAATCAGCACAAACAATAGGTGGAAAAGTTCCTAAGCAAGATCAAGGAGACCCACTATAAAATACCAAAAACCTATTAAAGAAAAAATTAGAAGTTAGAGTAAAATCCAAGAGATGAAAAGGAAGTTATCAGAATTCCCCAAAACAATAAACAAACTAAAACCCCCAGACCCTTATAAACACAATCAGTCCAAAATTGAGGAAACACTAAAGACAGGAAGCATCAAATTGATGAAAAGAAGTCTTGGAACAAGGCGCCAACAGATGTTTGCTAGAACAGATGAAAATGGAAATATCATCAACAAAAGCGATGGAGTAATAAAAGTTTCAGTAGTGATGTAAGATACAACTTTCCCAATATAAATAATGAAAAACCTGAGCCAGTACCAAATGTAACAGTAGAAGTAAAGAAAGCATTAATAGGCATGAAAAGAGATAAAGGAACATGATAAGATGGCCTAACAATTTATTCAATAATAGATAGAGGAGATTTCATAGCAGTAAAACTAGCTGAACTTTACATGAAATGTTTGCAAGAATGCTTGGAAAAAACTATCACTATACAAACTCACGAAACGGGAGGCACAAAAGATCTGAAAAATTACCACCCAATAAGTTTACTCTCAGTAATATATATAAAATATTTACAAGGATCACATTAGGTCGAATAGAAAGACAGCTAGACTAATCAACCAAGAGAGCAGGTAGGATTTAGAAGTGGGTATGCAACAACTGGCCACATCCAAGTACAACCAGCTAATGGAAAAATCAGCAGAGTATGACAAACTACTATGTATGGCATGTATAGCTTTTGATTCTGTCAAAACTTCTAAATAATGAATGCCCTTCAGAGAAAAGGAATAAATGAGTTTTATGTTAGAACACTTGAAGATATCTATACAAAAGTATAGCCATCTTAAAACTACATATAGATAGTGAGAAAATTCATATTGGGAAAAGGTGTTAGACAGGGAGACCCCATCTCTCTTAAATTATTCACAGTAAGCCAAGATAATTTCTTTTTTTTAATTCATATTGGGAAAATGTAGGAATTAATATCAATGGGGAATACCTTAACAACTTAAGATTTGCAGATGATATAGTTGTTTAGTGAATCATAGGAGGAATTGGAAAAGATTTTAGAAGATTGGAATAGGGAAAGTAGAAACGTAGGACTGAAAATGAATATGAGTAAAACTAAGCTAATATTTACTGAAAATGCACATATAACAAATAAAGGCTATGGACACAACTCTGAAAACTGTTAATGAATATACGTACTTAAGAGTAGGCAGTGAGTGTATCTCCAGGACACATGAATGAAATTAAAAGAATGTGCATGGGATGGAGAGCATTTGGTGAACAAAATGAGACTATGAAAAGTAAAATGCCACTTTCTCTAAAAGGAAAATCATTTAATCAGATAGTCCTACTGGTTTTAACTTATTCATCAGAAACTTGGATGGTTACTAAGCCTAAGAACATAACCTAGTTGTAACTCAAAGAGCTATGAAAAGAACAACGATGGGAATTAAACCAAGAGACATAAAAAGAGCAAACTAAAGTAGAGGATATTTTAACTAAATGTAAGGAAAAGAAATGGACATGGGCAGGACATATAATGAGAATGACAGCTAATAGATGGACATTAAAAACAACAGAATGGGTCCCTAGAGACTGCAAAAGCAGCAGGGAAAGGAAGCAAAGACGATGGATTGACAAAGACCATAAACAGCTGCAAATGGAAACACATGTATGGAAATACATGTTTGAGGCCTCTGTCCTGCAGTGGAATAGTAACGGCTGATGATGATGATGTAATATATATATATATATATATATATATATATATATATATATATATATATATATATATATATATATATATATATATATATATATATATATATATATATATATATATATATATATTATATATAAATATATATATATATATATATATAAATATATAAATATATATATATATATATATATATATATATATATATATATATATATATATATATATATATATATATATATATAGTGGAACCTCTACATACAAATGTCCTAATATATGAATTTTCCAACATCCGAGGTAAAGTTCGACCAAATTTCTGTCTCGACACCCAAAGTGTTGCTCTAGCATACAAAGTAAACATTACGCGTACACATGGAATTTTCTCGAAAGCGTCCAGCGTCGTTTGTTGTTGACGCCACTAAACGGCAGCACATCGGAGGGACGCCAATCAAGCGTCACCTTGATCAGTCCTCTCATCTCGTGCGCATCGTGTGGTTGTCCTCTATTCGCTCAGTTTTAACAGCGTTTTTCATCTTCCTTTTTCACGTGTTGTTTTCTGTGTTCCGTAATCATGGGTCCTAAAAAGCTTAGTTTCGGTTCAGGAAGTAGTAGTAGTGGTGAGAAAAGGAGGAAGTCTATGCTTTCATTAGAATTAAAGCAAGAAATAATAGAAAAGCATGAGCGAGGTGTACGTGTTAGCGATCTGGCTAAACAATATGGCCGGAATATGTCTACGATCTCGACAATCATAAAACAGAAGGCAGCCATTAAAGCAGTGAAACCTTCGAAGGGGATCACAATTATTTCCAAACGTCGTAGCCCTACCCTTGAAGAGATGGAACGACTTGTTAATATGGATCAAAGACAAGGAGATTGTTGGCGATACGATCACGGAAACGATAATTTGTGAGAAGGCCAGCGCTATCTACAGTGACTTGAAGGCGGTGCGCTCTCGGGGTGACGCGGGGGAGAGTTCAGCCGATCCTACGACGGAGGAATTCAAGGCGTCTCGAGGTTGGTTTGAGAAATTTAGGAAATGGACCGGGATTCATTCAGTTGTTCGTCATGGAGAAGCTTCAAGTTCGGACACCAAGGCTGCTAAAGACTTTGTTAAAAAGTTTGAAAGCATCGTAGCGGAGAAAGGTTACGTAAAGCAGCAGGTGTTCAACTGTGATGAAACCGGTCTGTTTTGGAAAAAGATGCCTAGTCGAATGTACATTACCACCGAAGAGAAGAAAATGCCTGGACATAAGCCAATGAAGGATCGGTTGACTCTTGCGCTTTGTGCCAACACCAGCGGGGACTGCAAAATAAAGCCGTTATTGGTTTACCATTCCGAAAACCCTAGGGCATTTAAAGCACATAGAATTAATAAAGACCTGCTACATGTTCTATGGCATTCTAATTCTAAGGCTTGGGTTACTAGGCATATCTTTGTGGAATGGGTAAACGTAGTTTTCGGCCCTGCTGTCAAGAAGTGTCTTCAGGAGAAGAATTTGCCTTTGAAGTGCTTGCTTTGTTTGGACAATGCACCCGCTCAGCCCCCCGGACTCGAAGATGATATCATCGACTAACACAAATTCATCAAGGTGTTGTATCTTCCACCGAATACCACACCTATCCTCCAGCCCATGGACCAGCAAGTCATCTCTAATTTTAAGAAGCTGTACACCAAGCACTTATTTAAGCAGTGCTTTAATGTCACGCAAAGCACCAACTTAACTGTGTGTGAATTTTGGAGGAGCCACTTTAATATTGTGCACTGCTTAAAGATCATAGATCAGGCTTGGGAGGGAGTTACTGGTCGGACCCTGAATTCCGCTTGGAAGAAGCTTTGGCCTGACGCTGTTGCTCCCAGAGATTTCGAAGGTTTTGGCCCCGGGAATGAACCTGTGGTTGCCGCCGAGGAAGACGTTGAAGAGATTGTATCCCTTGGCAAGTCCATGGGTCTGGAGGTGGATGAAGATGACATCACCGAACTCGTCGATGAGCATCATGAAGAGCTCACCACCGAGGAACTCAAGGAGCTGCAAGCCTTGCAGCATGATGAGTTCTAAGCGCAGTTGCGTGAGTCGGAGGAGATCGAGGAGGTAGACCAAATCTTAGGTACGGCGGAAATAAAACAATGTTGGCATATCATCAACACGTTGATTTCATCGACAAGCATCACCCACAGAAACTTCAGGTTTGCCGTGTTGTTACGCAGTTCGATGATGTTTGCTTAACGCATTTTAGAAAAATCCTCACAAGCCGTACCAAGCAACTTTCACTCGAAAGTTTTTTTAAAAAATCTTTAAAACGGTCTAGTGATCATGATGAAAAGAAAGAAAGTGAAGCAAAGAAAAGGAAGACCGAATCGAGTGAAAGTGATGAAAATTAAAAATAAGAAAAGAAAAATTAAAAAAATAAATATAAAATTATAAAAAAAAAAAAAAAAATAAGCTAAGTTAAGTTAAAGTTCACGTAGTAGTGTAAGTTAGTGTAAGTTATCGTACACGTTATCGTACAAAGTCACCGTCCCTACCTCCTCGCTGATCTTCCGTCTCCTCCTGCCTAGCAGTCCCTACACCTGCGCTGGCCTGTCACTAAGGTAAAACCCCTTTTTTATTTACTATTTCATTATTATTATTCTTTTTTCTGGTTTGTATGTATTTATTATATTGTATTAATGTTATGTGTAATTATGTGTAGCCATTTATTAAGGATTTATTATGGGTTTTTAGGTTGAAGAATGAATTAAATAAATTACCATGTATTCTTATGGGAATATTTGCTCCAACATACGATCGTTTTAACATACGAAGCATTTTCTGGAACGAATTAAGATCGTATGTAGAGGCATCACTGTATATATATATATATATATATATATATATATATATATATATATATATATATATATATATATATATATATATATATATATATATATATATATATATATATATATATCCTACTTGTTTCAGCCAAAGACAAAAGTGAAGTTTTTGACAATTGGGTAGGCAGTGCTATTCACCTGCACCCACCACCTGTTGCTAACTGCCTCATTAAGGATTTCGAAGCCCATTCCAACTCCACTGAAAACATTTCCTAATCTAAAGGACAAATAGTTTGTATATGCTCAGTAACAAATAGAATTATATATAGCAAGTGTGCTTGAGGCTAATGGAATGCTGCTAAGGCCATAAGTAGTGCAATTCCTACAGTGCACCCCATGAGATGTACTGATGTTATTACCCCCTATGGAAACTTGAAATGTTTTCTTGGCTAACATTTATTAAACATAATTCTTAATTGTTTCCTGTCTACTGATGGTATTGAATTAGATATGTCACGTGAACCCCCTTTCAAGGCTTGAGTTACAGGGTAGGGTAAAATTCTGTTAGCAAAAACTTTCTTCTTTCTAGCAAAATAGCACCCCAAGAGGTAGGTAGGAAAGGAAAGTGCTGAAGTAGCAGCGCAGCACATGTTGACACACCTGTGGTTGATGATTAATTTTTCACTTTTTGCCAAGCCAATTGACATCATGCTATAGTCTTGTGGAGGGATAAGCCCTTCCCCACTTCCATGTGGAATTTAAAGTAACCTACTGTGATAGAAGAGCGGTAGTCGTCACACAGAGGCTATGGTCCTTAAAAAATAAGTAATAAAGAGTCCCTAGCACTATTGACTATGAATACCTGTATTTTAAAAACTCTCTTACATCCCTTTCTCAATGCATAAGATGCAATTAAAAAAATTTTCATGACTGGAAAGATTTTATATGAAAAAAATTTTGTGGAAAAAAAAAAAATGCCTTTCTAGCCCAATACAAGTGAAGCCCCTTTGTTAAAAACCAGAAAAGAAAAAATAACAAAATTCAAAACTTAATAAAGTGTCTATTCCTTAAAATAAAAATTTTCTTCAAAATATTCCATCTTCTTTAAATTATGGTACAGTATTTCTTTTGCAGCACCCAGGAACATACAGTATAAAGTAAGTCAAGATTTTGGAGAGTGGTGACAATTTCTTTTCTAAGATATATGAACTACATACTTTCAATTTGATTTACTCTAAGCTCAAAAGGTTAGCCACAAATGCTTAATAAAATCAATTACTTCTGTAACAAATTATTCATCTGACTGAAAAATAACTCGTTCAATTACAGACGTTCAGTAATTGTGCGGCATACACCTATATCACTACACTAATTAATCTTTTTTAATCTAGTGTAGTTGGGAATGGCACCCTCTTTATAAATTTATCATCAGTATTTTAAAATAGTAAAATGCAATGAAAACTTTTCTAACTACTGTATTTACTTTTAATAAAGTAGATTAACAAGACACTAACAACACATGAACTGCTCAGTTCCTAAAAAAATATAATGGGATTTCACAATTGCAGATGTCTACAATAAATAAAAACAAATTACTAGCCTCTTTTTTTCTAGTTGAAAATCAAATTACGGTGCTAACCTTGCCAACATGATATCTGCATATCTTGACCATAATGAGCACAAAATACTTCATAAAACTTTGTACCGAGATGAAAAGTTGAAGAGTCTGAAATACCGGAGTTATTTTTAAATGAGGTACCCATGTGATGAAGTGAGCAAGGGTGGCTACCTCAATAAAGAGATACTAACCAAAATACATGACTCATTTATTGCATCTGCTGATGACTATTCTTGGCAAACACACCTATTCAGTACAATATAATGCAGGTTATATAAAAGGTTGAGAAATGCGCAGACAAAATTACAAGATGTGTCTTCTGTACATACCTCTAAACTATACATCTGTGTTTACTTCACATCTTTGCATATAAAAAACACAGCCATCTTTTAATGACACTTCACAAACATGTATTGGAAACCCCTTAAAAATTTTGAAGTCTATATCTGTTTACTTCACAAATGTCTATACGTATTGCATCATAAATTCACATTTAAAAGCACAACCATCCTACCTATGAAAAAGGTTAATTGAGAACCCTCAAAACATTTTGATTAAAACAACTTGCACAACCATAGATAATGAATGTGTCCCTCTAGACCTTTGGGAAAAATATCAGCCTGAAAACCAACTAAAGTTATATAGATTCCTTGTGGTATAAGAACGCTTAACCTTGTAAATAAAAAGTTGCGTATCAAAGCTGAATAACTTCTAAGGCAAAACCAATAAAATAAACCACACTGTATGTTGAGTACCATATATGAAATGGAAATCTATATAGCCACAAAAAGGGAGTAACTGACAGAAAACATCATAGAGAAAACTATTACCTGTTCCGGTAATAATAAAAATCAATATAATTCTTACGCTCCACATGTTCCCTATGCCCCTGCCATGATGTCCCACCATACTGATATTGGAAAGATTGTAGGACCACGTCTGCCATGCACAAACCATGGACATACATCTTTAAAAATAAGGAATTCTTTCATACTACTGTACAACTTTAATACAATTTGCATTTTTCATAGCTATAAAAATCCAAGTCATTTATTTGGGTTACTTCTAGTTTCATTTTCTACAACCAGACATTCAAAAGAAAATTGGTTTGATTGCATCATGCTTCATTGCTAGGCAGCTGATACGCATGATGAATACTGTAATGCTTGTTCAAAGCGCTTCCTCGCAACACTCATCAGGTCAAAGACTTGAGGTGGGACCTTTCATAAATGACTCAGGTTCATATAACTAGAAAAAATACAAATATTAGATTTGTAGTTTATTCCTATGCGGATACAAACTTCTGAGTCATTTCTGTGCGAGTCTTCATTGGGAGGGAGGAATGAATGATTTGAAGTTCTCTGGCATCCTGACATCGAAGGTCATTGACGCCCATATCGTTTATTATAAATAAAGATTAAAAGAATACTCAATTAACACCAGAAAACTAACCTAGATAGTATTAAGATGACCTACTTCTGATACAAATTTAAAAATGCCACTAGCATTATACAACACAAGTCCAAGGATCTTGGCAAGGATGAACCTGCCACCTTCACCCCGAGCTTCAAACAGATATCTATTTCTTTCTGCGCTATAACAGGGGCATTCAGTCAACAAATGCTCCACTGTCAAGGGTAGCAAACAGTCGTCGCAATATGATTGGTGTTGGCCAGCCAGCAGAAACTCGTGTGTCATCCAAGTATGACCAATGCGGAGACGACAAATAGTCGTCTCCCATTTCCTGGGCATTCCATTATACCTCCAAGGGGACATAACAATCGCAATTTCTCTCATCTTATTTTCAGTTACACTATCCCAAGCTGTTGCCAACTGTTATAAATAACATTCTTAATTGCTGGTTAAAAGTTATTACAGTGAATGGGAAACCTTTTTGGTAACAACTCGGCTTCAGCACTTTTGGCCAGTGAATCTGCCTCTTCATTTCCAGACACACCTACATGTGCCGGAACCCAACAAAATCGAACTATTATACCTTTCAGACCAATAATTAGAAGCCACTCTAAAATCTTTAAAACTAAAGGGTTACTAGAATTAAAACCTTCTAGAGCTTGAAGGACACTTCTTGAATCACTATAAATGGGAGGGAGGAAGTCTCTCAAGATATAATTACTATGAGTAATAGCAAGAGACCAAAGTTAATTATTAGTGAACAGTGTAGCTACCTTGTAAAGATTCACGGTCTTACATTTAATTCTAAAGAATTAAATGCTTTGCCCAGGGGTGAAGTGACATGAACGTCAAGTATTGCATACTATCAAAATTTCAATATATAATCAAATATATCAAATACTCAACTTCAAGGCATTCTTACTTGCATTAAGGTAAGTTCCAAGTGAAGGCTTCAAGGGAGTTTCCCATTCAGAAAGGTTGCTGCTAATACTCTGACCCTCAAGATTCTGTCAGCTGATGAAAAGGAACTGGCTTGAACAGAGTCTTTGATGGACTGCTGGGGGACAAGGATGGACTTCTGCAGATTCAATTGGATCCCTAACTCCTTGCACAGACCCAGGAGTAGGTCTCTGTGTTTCAACAGGAGAGCTTAGGATTCTGCTAAGAGAAGCCACTCATCCAGGTATTTCAGGAGCATGATGACCTTTTCGATCGCCATTGCTACCTTTGAGGGCAGGAAAAGGGAGGGGAAGTTTACTAGCTCTGAAATCTTAGGGCTAATGCATCTCTGGGGAACAGCTGTTTAGAGCAATTTCCCTCAGAGGAATATGTTCTCATGTAGGAGAAACTCTAAGGCTTTGGCTCCAGATCTGGATAGTTCCTCAAATTATTCATGAACATGCTCGTTCTTCAGGTTCTCTGATACCGCAAAGCGAGACTGGTCCAAACCAGCCGTCTATCCAAAAGTAGGCTTGGATTGCTGACATAACTGCAACCTCCATGTTCGTTATTTTGGGCCCTAACAAAATAGATGAGAGATTACACAGTCTCTCTCTCTCTCTACTGGTACTGATGGGACTAGGTTAGCCACATCACCGACAAAGGGAAACGGACTCTGAAAAGCGCCAGTGTACGTAAAAGGTAAAGGTGGTTGTTTCGAGGATCTACTGGCTTTAAGCGAGTTTTCTGATGCTGAGACTTATATACTGTATTCAGAAAGTTTAGCGTATCTTTAGTCAGATTAGAAAGCATTACGTTGAACCTGTGTCTGAGGCTTTGAGACTGCGGAAAGATAGAGTCAATAGCAAACCGTTCATTCAATCCATAAAAATGACAGATGAGGCTCATAACCTTAATAAAGTGTGAGGCTTCTGAGCTTGACTCTGAGGCTTCAAGGGGATTACATCAGCAGAGCTAGTACTCACTCGTTCATTCGGTTGTTCCTTTTTAACGGTTGCCGAGTTCTTAATTCTTCCTTGGACGTCCTTCCTTTCCCTTGTGTCATTCATATTGTGGCAGGAATAGGAGGCAGAGAAGTAATAGGAGTCCAGCTCACTCCCATTAAGAGAACATTTGCCTCTAGCAACTGAGTGTGAGGCAGAGGAATTGAAGTCTCTCTCAGAGCTCGATTTACAAGGGGAGAGAGAGTTCTCAAGACTCTTCTACCTAGAACGTCGACAGCGTGGACCATATCTACGTCGTCTGCCGATAGCGCCTTAATCTGTGTCAAATTTGTGAATGACTCTTCGGAAGGGGGGAACATTCCACGTCCCTTATCTACACTCTGTACCTGCAAAGAATTATCTGAAATAAGATGGTGTCCGTAGAATGCATGAGTTTAGCATCTGCTATAAGTACAGGTTCAAATTCATACTGTACACTACCAACATGGGATGATAAAATATTAACAAAATTATGGCTGTCATCATCCATGACAGGAGCCTCAGTGGGATCCTGACACAGACCTGGATAAGGGTTAACATTCCCAGCTGGACTGATCTTACATGTCTTGTCATTGCTGATAGAAGATGAAGAAGGGGAATGATCTCTCTTACAACATTTTTTGCTGTGAGAACGACTTCTCCACAGAACATCGTTTACTTCTACAAGAAGGGCAAACTAGGTGTGGATCTACTTCTACCCAGGTCATATAAATACCACATCTCGGCCAAGCATTATGCATCACGTGCAGCAGTTGCCAACCACCAAAGCATGATGTAATCAAACCAATTTTCTTTTAAATGTCTGGTCGTAGAAAACGAAACTAACAGTAACCCACATAAATGACTCGGAAGTTTGTATCCATAAAGGAATAAATTCTATTTGAGAAAAGATAGCATAACATAAATACCTAAAAGTTTATATTCTCAAAAGTCAAATTATGGATAAAATCTATGAATACTGGGATAGAACCAATGCTGAGCTACAAATTTTAAAGCTTTAAAATCTTGACTTACTGATCGTAGTGTTCAATAACATTAAGAAAGGACGCCAGCTTCCTTGATATTAAAATTGAAGTTAGAAATTAGTAAAATGAAGTTACTTTCTGTACACTAAAATTCACATTAATTGAAGAAATTTTAATGAGCAAACCCCCCTCCCCCCAAAAGGTAAATTGTCAACAAAAATATGTCATTAAATAGCAATTCTAATTCATGAAAATACATTACTGTACCTCAAAAATTTCACTTTCCCCATTACAGTACTTCAAAATAAGTGGACTACTGTATATCAAAAATAGGTTTGTTTTTCCATAATTTGGCTATTTCAAAAATGTTAAAGCTTGTGGCTATTTTCTTCACTATGATATTCAAGGTGTAGATATCAAAAGTGAAAACTATTTCTCTCAAAATTCATACCATACAAACATATTGAATCATAAAGTGTCATTGAAAAAAGAAATAAGAAACTATGCTTATTTTGTAGGGCTTGATATGGATTAAGTTCAATACATGCACATGATCAACCAAGGGGTTATGTAAAAAGTAATACATTAAACAAATGGAAAAAGCACTTTTAAACATTATAAAAAGCACAGTAACACTATTCAACACTTCATAATGACCAATACTGCAATTTTTTCTTGGAGATGTATAACTGATTAGTAAGTTTTTAAAAATTTAGATTAATTTAGCTGTAAGATACTTAATCCTAACCAAAAATAAGCTGATCTCTCAGAAGGATTAGCACTTATGTTTACTCGACCAAGTTCAGACAACTGTTTGTGCCTCCGATGACAGATGTCTTCATACAAAAATGACAATAAGGGGAACCTCACCAAGGAAGGGGGGGTTTTCAAGGGGGAAGCTTAAAACCCGAATCCTTTGGATGGTCAGAATAGAGTTCCTGGTACTTCTAATTCCTTCTTAAGGAAAGGGTGAGGGGTCAAAATATTTATGTGGGTTTATTCAGTGTCCAAAATAAGACATCTTTAATCAAGGACTTACTGACGTAGATTAGGTTAGGTTAGTTTTGTAGTGGTTTTCTCAGGATGCACTCTAGTTCACCAGTTCTTTTTGTTTTCCCCACACAAATAAAAACCTGGATGTTTACTGCTGTCCCAACAATTGCAAGACTTCTGAATTCCAATTAGAAATATATGTCAAAATCTATCAAAATGCTTACTTTAAAGGTGTTTTTTTCTGGTCCTATCACACAAGGAAACCTTATGCACTACATGATCTACACTATCTGCTTGTAATATATATTCTTAAGTAATTTAAGTGTATCACATAGCGTACTTCAAGTTAATTGTTAAATTCACATTAGTGAAGCATTTAAAAAAACAAAGTCTTCAGTTTCTTCTTGAAATTCTTAATATCTTTCGGATGTTTAGTGGGAGTTTGTTATATAGTCTTGAGGCTGCTTGTTTAAAAGTTATAGAATCTACAGTAGCGTACATCTTGGCTCCAAAAACTTTAAACCATCTGTAACTGATTTCATGTCGACATGATTTGTTGGCAGAACGGCGTATAGAAACTTAACTCTCTCCTGGCTTTAACAGGCAACCAGTGTTATCCAATTAATATGAGTAATCCTTTCTCAGGTGGGATCTCTTATCAATCTTGCTCCTTTGTTTATTGATTTTTATTTTCTTAAGTTGCACTATGAGTAGATTGTGATAGATGGTGTTGGTAGTCATTCCTGGTAATACCACAGTTAATACAAAGTTTCTTTAAAAAATATTCATCCAGACACTTCCATACATAAGAAATGTTTCTAAGGTGATATCCAGCCCTTCTTACTACATCAAATAACTTATTTGAGCACTGAGAGACAAATTATACACCTAGGTCACAAACTACTAGATATTAAGACCAGGTTAATATTCATGTTTATTTAAAGGTTTAAAGGCCGCTCATAAATAGCAGAGGTGAGGGACAGTGACATTGCCCTAGCAAAGCAGGACAATACCCGAGAAACTTCACTTCACTTCCACTCCCAGGTAGGCTTTCAGCCTGTCAGTGGAATCAGTTGTCTTCTCCACTCAATTCTGTTTCAAAGAGACTGACTAGATGTATATATGATCAGTGCCTAAGCCCACTCTCCATCAAGGTAGGACCAGGGAGGGCCAGGAAATGGCTGCTGACGACTTAGCATGTAGACCTATAGGCTCCCCCAAACCCCACACCCTTAACTCATATGGATGGTGAGGTTGCAGACGCTAAAGGTAGTAGGTCGGCCAAGACACCAAATACTACCGCGAGAGTGTTATGGGATCCTTTGACTAGCCAGACAGTAATACATTGGATTCTTCTCTCTGGTTACAGTTCTCTCCCTTTGTCTACACATACACCGAACAGTCTGGCCTATTCTTTACAGACTCTCCTCTGTCCTCATACACCTGACAACACTGAGATTACCAAACAATTCTTCTTCACCCAAGGGGTTAACTATTGCACTATAATTGTTCAGTGATTACTTTCCTCTTGGTAAAGGTAGAAGAGACTCTTCAGCACTTGTAAGCAGCTTTTCTAGGAGAAGGACATACCAAAATCAAAACATTGTTCTCTAGTCTTGGATAGTGCCATAGCCTCTGTAACATGGTCTTCCACCGTCTTGGGTTAGAGTTCTCTTGCTTGAAGGTACACTCGGGCATACTATTCTATCTAATTTCTCTTCCTCTTGTTTTGTTAAAGTATTTATAGTTTATATACAAAATATTTATTTCAATGTTGTTACTGTCCTTAAAATGTTTTTATTTTTCCTTGTTTCCTTTCCTCACTGGGCTATTTTCCCTGTTGGGGCCCCTGGGCTTATAGCATCCTCCTTTTCCAACTAGGGTTGTACCTTAGCAATTAATAATAATAATAATAATGTTAGAGCAGGACTTGAACCAGTCTAGCAATGACCAGTCAGGGACCTTACCAAATAAGCCACCACAAGTTTCTTAGGTTATTTTGTTTAACTGATAATCACTCTCTAATACTAGTAAGAACATAGTTTAAAGTTTTAGCAGCATCATTATTATTATTCATGGAGAAGTAAAATTTACATTTTCCATTACACCATTTAGGAAATGATATAATTTCTTCATGTTTGTTGTTGCTTCCTGGATTTTGTTTTCTTATAGTATTCGCATGTTTTTTCCTCCCTAACAGGTGCTGTGATTATATAGGCCTTTTACGGTTTCGTATTCCACACATGCACTTTCAGATTTTAACAGACTTCACTTGCTTTCTTTATGTCTTTTTTCCTTCTCTCTATAGGCTTCCCATTGAAGCAAGATCTATACATTACAGTTTTAGTCTTTTCCATCAATGGTCAGATGTCATATTCATTTTTATTCATCATACTATATAGTTATAAGGCAATCAACACATAAACCCCAATAAACGTTGATTACAATGACTGCAATAAGTACACGAGGAGAGAAGTTTGTTTTATTTCTAAAGCTTATTTCCTTTAGCACTGTGTTTCTGTAAAGGTAATCTAAAAATCATAAGCTTTTACACAGGAAATGGTTCAATTGTCATCCACATAAATACCCAATACAATATGATTCATTCCATCACTTACAACCAAGTCAAATATACGTCCAGTTAAAGTTGTTGCACAACCAAAATTACAGTATCAGCTAATTGTTATGATTCCAATAGCTCACTAAAGGCTGAAGCATCACGATTTGATGCATCATTCATCCAAAATTGAAACCTCCACAGATAACTAATTTTGTTGATGGCATGGCAATCATATCAATGAGCATATTGAATTCCTCAAAAAACGATATCTGCATTTGTTCCCAGGAGTTTGTAAACTATAATATTACGATAGACATCTTATACAGGGTGACACAAAAAAAAAAAAACGGTCATCACCTAAACTTGAATAACTTTTGAAATAAATAATCAATTCCTTTTATTTTTCAGATTTATCAAGAAAAATTAATGTTCTAAGAGTCTACCAAATTCAACCTTTGAGATGCCATGGACTACTGAGGAAAAGACATTTATAGTTGGGCATATTTTCGGTTGAAGTTTATCCACGCAGCTCAATTGCAATTCAAAGAACGGTTCAGATGTCAAGAATTTTCTGTCCACTCAATGATCTACAGATGGGTCAACAAGTTCAGAACCCATGGGACTGTGCATAACCTCAATTGTAAAGACACTAACAGAATCACACTCTGGACGACCGAAATCATCAAGAACACCACGCAACATTGCTGCAGTCAGAGAATCTGTTGTCCCCAGCCCAAGCAAGTCTGTGTGACGGCAAAGTCAGGAGCTTGGAATCAATCGGGAGTCCGTGTGGAGAATTTTGAACGCAGATCTCCACTTGTATCCTTACAGGATACAGATTAAACACAAGCTTACACCTGATGACATGAGGAAGCGAGTGATGATGTGCAAGTGGTTTTGCGACAAGATTGACGCTGTGCCAGACTTCCTTGACAATGTCTGGTTTTCGGATGAGGCACGTTTTCTGTTGTCAGGTCACGTGAACTCGAAGAACAATATCTTCTGGGGTAGCACACCCCCTGAGCACTGTCTGCAAAGGCCACTACACTCGGTGAAGTGCACTGCCTGTGCATCATTGGACCATTCTGGTTCGAGGACGACAACGAGCGGTCTGTGACAATCAACACCGAGCGATATGTCCAGGTGCTTGGCAAGTTCTGGACACCACTTGGTCGACGGAGAGGAGTTGTCAGGGTCCTCCAGTGGTTCCAGCAGGATGGTGCCACCCCTCACACTTCAAATGAATCATTGGCATGGCTACAGCAGCGTTTCCCCGACCGACTGAACAGCCGCAGGTGTGACCCGGAGCGGTCGCCGCATTCACCGGACCTGAACCCCCCAGATTTTTATCTCTGGGGATACCTTAAGGACAGGGTATATGGAAACAACCCCCCCGACTATCCCTGACCTGAAGGCAGCAATCACAGCAGCAATAAGAGTGATCCCAAGGGAGGAATGCGGGAAGGTCATCGAGAACTTTGGCCGCCGGATCCAAATGTGCCTGCAGCGACGGGGAGCTCATTATGAGCACATTTTGGAGCTAGTGAAACAAAGAGCTTTTGTTGTACAGACTTGAAACTTTGGAGATGTCTGTTACACACGCTTGACCTAATGTAGCTAAAGTTTTGTGTCGATCTAAATAAAATTTTGGAAGTTATTCATTTTTTGGTGATGACCGTTTTTTTTGTCACTCTGTATTTTGTGTGAAGTTTATTTCCATATATTCCTAACTTGTTACACTTTTCTTTTTATCATCTTGATGGTAGAATAGCCTTGAGAATGAACAACCCACCTCCCCCCAACTTGCTCTCTCTCAGAATATGAAAGAAAGCATGTGTAACGGGGGTCACTTCAGCTTTGTTATTCTTGACATCATCATTTAGCCACGTTTCATATATTGCTAACACATCAAAACATTTCTCATTTATCAATTCTCTGATTTGAATTGTTTTATTACAAACAGTGAAAATTTACATAGCCACGATTTATGACATCCTTAGTATCCATGATCCGTATTTTCTGCTAGTCTCCTCAATTCCAAATCTGAAGCTTTGCAGCTATCGTGCTAATTGTACTTCTTGTTTAAATCTTTATCTGACTAAATTTTATTGTGGCATTGAATCGAAACTACCTTTGTCAGAATGTCATCGGAAACTGCAAATGGATAAACTTGGGCTGAGAGAATTACACTAAATTACTGTTCTAAAATCCCGTTCTGTCTCCGGGGTGTATATTCACTGGAAGAGTAGGTCTTGATTTCTTTACAGCAGCAAAATTCCACAAGATGTGTTCCAGTGTCAGCCGAAAAATCTAACTCACTGTAACTATCAGTTGATGTAATCCATCCGTATTTTCTTGTCAGACGAGATGCAAGTTCCCCTAAAATGGACTTACTGTAAACTTGAGCATGAAATCTTGAACTGGTAAAGAATACAAACCACTCTGACAGACATTCCAATACTTATGATGGTGCGAATCTAGTCGTAGCAGTTGAACCAACCAAGATCACGTAAATGTTTATATACAATACGCCTAATTTCAACAGGCTTCAACTTGACTTGGGTACAAGAATGGCTAATAAATTAATAAGTAAAATACAAGAACAAAGCAAAATAAAACAAGGGAAATAAACTTGTAGGAAAAGGGCATCCTATAATACTGTTGAGCAATTTATCCAGTGTCACGCTGTCTACCTTCCATATTTCTAGCTAGAAATCTCTAAAACCAGATTATATCTGATAGGGATCCATGAACAAGAGATTTTTTCAATTAAATAACGGTACTGAAATTATATTACGTAATTTCTATCAGGGAAAAATGTTATCAATCAAAAAGTTTGTGGAGACCACAAATTCTCCCCAAGGATGGTCCTGTTATATGTATATCTGGTTGTTTCCAATAAGTCTCCCTGAGCTTAAAGTGTACTTTTCATCCACGTGATATTTAATTCATGTTCTGATTTGATGTTAAGCAAGGCATAAACATGATTAGTAATAAATTTTTTTTCACTATGCTTCAGTTATATATCTGGCATATGATTCAACATAGTGGCACAAGTAAAAGCAGAAAGCTTTAAATTAATGAAAAAAAAATTATGCATCACCTACAGTAGAAATAGACTAGTTAACACTCCAGCTTTAAAGTATCAGTGTGCATGGCCAGTTGCATATCGTTGAAATAAAAGTACATGTAATATTTGGAAAATCATAAATTGATATTCTATGAAAAATCTCATCTTTTTTTACAGTTCTTACTTACCTCTCACCTTAATAATGCATAATTTTCTTGCTAGGAATTCTCCGTACAAAGTCCTTCTTCACGAAGAAATATGTCCCATGATATTCTACGAACTTTCAGCCATTTTAGTATTCATATTTAAACATCCTCTTAAAACACTCGTCACTATTTCCCAGCAGACGACTAAGTGAAAAAAAGTATAAGAAGAGATCAATACAATTCCAATTAAATAAAAAAACTTAATCACAACTCTTGAAACAAAAATTTTGCATTCAAAATCAGCACCGAAGAAGAAACTCAACCAATAGTCTCAAAAGCTACATTTAAAATCAATGAAATCATAAGCAATCTAAATAAAAATATTATTCAATAAGGAGAAATTGTGTCACTTCTGGATTGATCATACATGTACAGTATACATTTAACAGCAAATGAACCTACCTGCAAAAACCACATATCTCTCAAACTTGGATAACAACCTATGCGGGAAATGAGCATAAAACAATACCCAATGAATTTCATTCTAAAGCCTTAACATTTCCAAACAATTATTTTTCTTGTTACTGCATGTCATATTTTGAAATACAGTATTCTCTGAACAGATCAACAGCCATTAAATTTAAATTATTCATCTCCAAGCATAAAAATCATGAAGAAAATTTTAACTTTTGATTAAAATGATATTTTGATTATAAAATAAATTTTTGAATATACTTACCCGGTGAATATATAATAGCTGACGTCTCGGACGGCTCGACAGAAACCAAAAACTCGCGAGCGATCGCCATGAAGGTTGCGGGTGTGACCACCAGCGCCGACTATCGGCCAGATACCGCATATACTTGTAAACAGCTCCAGTTCTTCTCATTCCGCTGGGTCTCTATCGGGGAGGAAGGGAGGGCCTTTAATTTATATATTCACCGGGTAAGTATATTCAAAAATTTATTTTATAATCAAAATATCATTTTTAAATACTAAACTTAGCCGATGAATATATAATAGCTGATTCACACCCATGGTGGTGGGAAGAGACCAGTATTAATACAATAAAGGCATATATGCTCATGAGTTTTTGACAATTATATCATAACAAAACCCAATTAAATATAGGTACCTGGTAAGGAAGCTGACTCTGACGATTACTCTGTCTTATTAGTCCGCTTTCCTCACGAAGCCCAGCCATCCTCTCAGGATGCTGAAAGACTCCCAGGAGCTGTTATATCCAGGGCGACCACCCATACAACAGGACCTCATCAAAACCCTTAATCTGGGCGCTCTCAAGAAACGACATTTGACCACCCGCCAAATCAAAAAGGATGCGAAAGACTTCTCAGCCTTCCGTACAACCCAAGACAAGATTAAAAACATTTCAAGAGAAAATTAAAAGGATATTGGGATTAAGGGAATGTAGTGGTAGAACCCTCACCCACTACTGCACGCGCTGCAACGAATGGACCCAGTGTGTAGCAGTCCTCATAAAGAGTCTGGACGTCTTTTAAGTAAAATGAAGCGAACACCGACTTGCTCCTCCAAAAGGTCGCGTCCATAATACTTCGTAGAGATCTGTTTTGCTTAAAAGCCACGGAAGTTGCTATCGCTCTTACTTCGTGCGTCTTGACCTTAAGTAAACAACGATCTTTTTCACTTAAGTGAGAATGAGCCTCTCGGATTAAAAATCTAATAAAATACGATACAGTGAACCCTCGCTACTTCGCGGTTCGACCATCGCGGATTCACCACTTCGCGGATTTTTTCCATAACCCATATATATACAGTAATATATATATATATATATATATATATATATATATATATATATAATATATATATATATATGCATGTATTTATGTATATATGTAGGTATGTATATGTGTATACATATAAATATATATATATATATACACACACACGTATATATATATATATATATATATATATATATATATATACATATATATATATATATATATATATATATATATATATATATATATATATATATATATATATATATATATATATATATATATATATATATATATATATATATATATATATATATATATATATATATATATATATATATATATGTATATATATATATATTTATATATATATATATATATATATATATATATATATATATATATATATATATATATATATATATATATATATATATATATATATATATATATATATATCTAAAGTAGGAAGATGTGATGTAGTTCTAAGGGAAAAGTATGGGAAATATGTCTGGGTAATAAGCAAAGCTCTACCTCCAGTTTGTTTCTTCATTATGATCAGAGATAAATGTAAACAAAACATTGGTTGCCATTTTTTATCGTGCTTTTTAGCGTGTTTAGGAAATGCATGATATAAAATCACCTTTAATATTTGTGCCTGCTTTAGTTTAGGGTACTGTAGTACATGCATTAAGTGTTCTGTACATTAAAGGGTAGTTTGTTAACAGAACTACGTACAAGGGAAGGTTTTAAAAGTCTGAATATACATGTTGAATAAATAGGTAAATATGGTGTCACTACTTCGCGGATTTTCACCTATCGCGGCCGCGACTGGAACCTATCTACCGCGATAAACGAGGGTTCACTGTAAAGCATTTTTAGACATAGGCAATGAGGGCTTCTTAACGGAGCACCATAAGGCCTCAGATCCACCTCGTAAAGATCTGGTACGAGCTAAATAAAACTTAAGAGCTCTAACTGGGCACAGTACTCTTTCAACCTCGTTGCCTACAATCTCTGATAGGCAAGGTATATCAAAAGATTTAGGCCAAGGACGAGAAGGCAGTTCATTTTTGGCCAAGAAACCAAGCTGAAGCGAACATGTGGCTTTATCTGTAGAGAAGCCGATGTTTTTACTAAAGGTATGGATCTCACTGACCCTTTTAGCTGAAGCCAAGCACACCCAAAAAAAGCGTCTTGAGGGTGAGATCCTTCAGGGAGGCTGAATGTAATGGCTCAAACCTGTCGGACATTAGGAACCTTAGGACCACGTCTAAGTTCCAACCAGGAGTTGACATACGGCGCTCCTTAGAGGTCTCGAAGGACTTAAGGAGATCTTGGAGATCTTTATTATTGGACAGATCCAAGCCTCTATGTCTGAACACAGAAGCCAACATGCTCCTGTAGCCCTTAATAGTGGGAGCAGAGAGGGAGCGAACATTTCTCAGATGCAGGAGAAAGTCTACAATTTGGGCTACAGAGGTACTGGAAGAGGAAATAGATGATGACTTGCACCAGTCTCTAAAGACCTCCCACTTCGACTGGTAGACCTTGATGGTAGATGCTCTCCTAGCCCTCGCGATCGCTCTGGCTGCCTTCTTCGAAAATCCTCGAGCTCTTGAGAGTCTTTCGATAGTCTGAAGGCAGTCAGACGAAGCGCGGGGAGGCTTTGATGAAGACTCCTTACGAGGGGCTGCCGTAAGAGATCCATCCTTAAAGGCAGACTCCTTGGAACGTCTACCAGCCATTGAAGTACCTCTGTGAACCACTCTCTCGCGGGCCAGAGGGGAGCAACCAACGTCAACCTTGTCCCTTCGTGAGAGGCGAACTTCTGCAGTACCTTGTTGATGATCTTGAACGGCGGGAATGCGTACGCGTCCAGGTGAGACCAGTCCAGCAGAAAAGCATCTATGTGGGCCGCCTCTGGATCTGGGACTGGAGAGCAATAGGTCGGGAGCCTTTTGGTCAACGAGGTGGCAAAGAGGTGGGTTGGCCCCAAGTCATCCAAAAACTCTTGCACACGTCCTTGTGGAGGGTCCATTCTGTGGGGATCACCTGACCTCTCCGACTGAGACAGTCCGCCAAGACGTTCAAGTCCCCCTGGATGAATCTTGTCAACAGTGAGATGCCTCGATCTTTTGACCAGACGAGGAGGTCCCTTGCGATGACAAACAGTGTGTGGGAGTGAGTGCCTCCTTGCTTGGAGATGTACGCCAAGGCTGTGGTGTTGTCCGAATTCACTTCTGCCACTTTGTTTCGTAGAAGACTCTCGAAACTCATCAAGGCCAAGTGAACTGCCAACAGCTCCTTGCAGTTGATGTGCAGGCTCCTCTGATCCGACGTCCAAAGACCCGAACATTCCAGACCGTCCAGAGTCGCTCCCCAACCCAAATCCGACGCGTCTGAGAACAACACATGGTTTGGGTTCTTGACCGCCAGGGACAGACCCTCTCGCAGACTTATGTTGCTGTCCCACCAGTTCAGGCACGTTTTTACTGGCTCGGAGATCGGGATTGACACAGCTTCCAAAGTCTTGCCCTTGTTCCAATGGGAGTCTAGATGGAACTGGAGAGGGCGAAGGTGAAGTCTCCCTAGTGAGATAAATTGTTCCAGGGATGAGAGTCCCTAGGAGGCTCATCCAACTTCTCACTGAACAACGGTCTTTTTTCAGCATGAGGCGGACTTTGAGCAAGGCTTGATCTATCCTGGTGGCAGACGGAAAAGCCCGAAAAACTAGACTGCGAATCTCCATCCCCAAATAGAGAATCGTCTGGGAGGGATTCAGTTGAGACTTTTCTAAGTTCACCAACAGTCCCAACTCCTTTGCAAGGTCCAACGTCCATTGAAGGTCCTGCAGACAGCGATGACGGGACGACGCTCTGAGAAGCCAGTCGTCCAGGTACAGGGAGGCTCGAATTCCCGATAAATGAAGGAATTTTGCCACATTCCTCATGAGCCTCGTAAACACGAGAGGAGCAGGGCTGAGGCCGAAGCACAGTGCTCGGAACTGGTACACCACATTCCTGTATACAAACCTCAGATACGGTTGAGAATCCGGGTGTATAGGAATGTGGAAGTACGCATCCTGCAGGTCGAGAGAGACCATCCAGTCTCCCTCTCTGACCGCTGCTAGGACGGACTTCGTGGTCTCCATCGTAAATTTTGTTTTTACAACAAAAACGTTGAGCGCACTGACATCCAGCACTGGCCTCCAACCTCCTGTATGCTTTGGGACTAGGAAGAGACGGTTGTAAAATCCCGGTGATTGAAGGTCCGAGACTTTCACCACCGCTCCCTTCTCTAGCAATTGAGAAACCTGCTGATGTAGAGCTTGTCTCCTTGACTCCTCTCGATACCTGGGAGAGAGGTCTAAAGGAACTGTTACTAGAGGAGGTCTACGTACAAAAGGTATTTTGTACCCCTCCTTGAGCAACAACACAGACTCTCGGTCTGCACCCCTCTTCTCCCAGGCCTGCCAGAAGTTGTTCAGTCTGGCCCCTACCGGTGTCTGAGGACGTGGGCAGTCAGACTCTGCCACGGGAGGACTTGGATCCTCTCCTCTTGCCTCTTTTACTGTCGGCACGAGCGCCTCCCCTACTGGGGGCTCTGCCACGAAAGGGCGGGATAAACCTCGTCGCTGGGGTATCGATCTTGGGTCTTACGACATAAGACGATGAAGGAGCACCCTTACGAGCAGACGTAGCCATCAAGTCGTGGGTATCCTTCTGCACCAGAGAAGCCGCAATATCCTTGATCAACTGCTGAGGAAACAAGGCAGATGACAAAGGGGCAAGGAGAAGTTCCGACCTTTGGCAGGGAGTTACTCCTGCCGAAAGGAACGAGCAAAGAGTCTCCCTCTTCTTCAGGACTCCAGCCGTAAAGGTAGCGGCGAGCTCATTGGAGCCATCACGGATGGCTTTGTCCATGCAGGACATAATAAGCACGGAAACATCCTGGTCGGCCGACGAGATCTTCCTGCTTAAGGCTCCTAGCGACCAATCTAAGAAGTTAAAAACTTCGAAGGCCCTGTAAACCCCTTTGAGGAGATGGTCAAGGTCCGAGGAGGACCAGTAAACTTTAGAGCATCTCATGGCCAGGCGACGGGGAGAGTCTACGAGGCTTGAGAAGTCTCCCTGGGCAGAGGCAGGAACTCCCAAGCCGAGAACTTCTCCCCTGTCATACCAGACGCTCGCTCTAGAAGCTAGTTTAAAAGGAGGGAAAGCAAAGGCTGTCTTCCCTAAACTCCTCCTGGTGATCAACCAGTCGCCTAGCAAACGTAAAGCCCTCTTAGAAGAGCGAGAGAGCACTAGCTTAGTAAACGAAGGCTTCAAAGCAGCTAGGCCTAGCGCAAACTCTGACGGAGGCAAACGAGGAGCAGAAGTTACAAAATGGTCCGGAAAAAGATCCTTAAAAATCAACATGATTTTCTTAAAGTCCATAGAGGGCTGAGCAGCTTTAGGCTCTTCTCTGTCTGACAAAATGCCCAAAGGAATATCAGTAGGAGGAGGATCAGCAACTTCCTCACCTGAAGGAACCTCGTCCGACAATTGCAGAGTCTCATGAAAAGGAGAGACCTGCCGCGGCGGCAACGCTTGACAGGCAATGTCAACAAGCAAAGGAGCAGCAGTAGCAGTAGAGGAAGCGACGTCACGCCGCTGCTGAAAGGACTGAAAACACTGTGACTGACCAACAACAACAACAGGAGTTAATGGACGCTCGACGTCACGTCGGAACTGCATTGACTGCATAGACTGAGCAGTCAAAACAACCTTCGACTGCGGTGATTGACGCTCAACGTCAAGTCGAGGCAACAGAGCTGGTCGGCGAACGTCCTGAACGTCAACACGAGACTGCGGCAGCGGCTGAACGTCAACACGAGACTGCAGCGAGGGAGGATCCATGTCACGTGACTGACGTGAAAAACTACCGACATCACGTTTCAAAGTACAAGAAACGTCAGCACTAACGTCAAAAGGACGAGTAAAAGCTCGTTTGGGCGGCTGACGGCCAGAGTCTCGATCAGCGTAACGGCGATTCGAAAGCGAAGGATCATAGTGAACCTGCTCAACGTTATACTCCTCCATAAGGGAGGCAAGCTTAGTCTGCATGTCCTGCAGGACAACCCATTTAGGATCAACGGGAGTCGGAACGGGCCGAGACGACGGTAACGTCTGTGTTGGCAAAACATTGCCTTTACCGAGACCCTCGGATCCCGTGTTACGCTTACATTTAAAAGGCGAACAGTCTTCCGACGACTGCAAAGGGTCAGAGCTGTCCCAATGGCTACAGCCAGGATGCTGGACCTGTCCTGAAGGGACTGACTTTCGCTTCAAGGGTCTAGAAACCTTGCGCCAAGGTTTCTTTTGCGAAAAGCCTTCGGATGACGAGGAGAACACAGCCTCGCTCGTCTTATGGTAAGGGCGATCTTGACGAGAAACGCCCGATACCAAAGAGGGAACGTCTGTACGTTGGTTAAAGTCTCTCGTCCCCTTAAGTCCTACGACATTACTTCTCCCTGGTGCAGGGGAGCCTGAAAGAGGTCTCGGACTAGGGAAGCGACAAGCACGAACAGACGAACCCTCGGTCGCAACACTAAATACACTTTGTCGCACTTATCAATTTATCACTACGATTTTCTGATTTGCCACTCTGACACTTCAATAACTTCACATCTGACATGAGTTGGTTACGGTCCGATGCTAAGGACTCAACTTTCTCGCCTAAAGCTTGAATCGCAAGAAACATATCCCGCATGGATGGTTCATGAGTGTTAGTAGAGGGTTCAGGAACAACTACTACAGGGGAAGGATTAGGTTCAGGGGCATGGGAGGAGGAAAATTCCAACGACCTAGAGGAGCTTCTCCTCACCTTATCTCTCTCCAGCTTACGAGAATATTTATCAAATTCAAGCCAGTCGAATTCCGACAAGACCACGCACTCATCACACCGATCTCCTAATTGGCAGGATTTACCCCGGCAATTAGAACAAACGGTATGTGGGTCGAGAGAGGCCTTGGGAAGACGTTTGTTACAATCCCTAGCATTACATTTGCGAAATTTAGGTCCAGGGATAGGAGAAGGGTCAGCCATATTGAACAATCAGAGAAAATCCAAAACAAATCCAAAGTCATCAACAATAAACACTAGCCAAAAAAGGGTTCAAGAGTTTTAATTGAAGAAAAAAACACCCGTCACAGCGAAAGCTCAAAACAACCAAAATAAAGTACTTCACCAAAAATGACGAAAACTCAAGGTCAACAGCGAGCGGAATCAACTTGTCGATAAGACCGACAGAGAAGAACTGGAGCTGTTTACAAGTATATGCGGTATCTGGCCGATAGTCGGCGCTGGTGGTCACACCCGCAACCTTCATGGCGATCGCTCGCGAGTTTTTGGTTTCTGTCGATCCGTCCGAGACGTCAGCTATTATATATTCACCGGCTAAGTTTAATATTTAAAAAATGTTATTTTCATTAGTAAAATAAATTTTTGAATATACTTACCCGATAATCATGTAGCTGTCAACTCTGTTGCCGACAGAAATCTACGGTCGGGATACGCCAGCGATCGCTATACAGGTGGGGGTGAACACAACAGTGCCATCTGTGGTCAGGTACTCCGGTACTTCTTGTCAACACCACCTCAATTTTTTCCTCGGTCCACTGGTTCTCTATGGGGAGGAAGGGTGGGTCAATTAAATCATGATTATCGGGTAAGTATATTCAAAAATTTATTTTACTAATGAAAATAACATTTTTCAATATTAATCTTACCCGATAATCATGTAGCTGATTCACACCCAGGGTGGTGGGTGGAGACCAGCATACATGTTAACAAAGAAGCTAAGTATCCCGTATTTTATTTTATTAGTTATTAAAAAATAACATAAAATAAATAAGTACCTGGTAAGGAAGACGACTTGAACCATTACTCTGCCTTTATTAAGTACGTCTTCCTTACTGAGCGTAGCGGTCCTCTTAGGATGCTGAACGACTCTTAGGTGCTGAAGTATAAAGGGCTGCAATCCATACTAAAGGACCTCATCACAACCTTTAACCTCGGCGCTTCTCAAGAAAGAATTGACCACCCGCCAAATCAACAAGGATGTGGAAGGCTTCTTAGCCGACCGTACAACCCATAAAAAGTATTCAAGAGAAAGGTTAAAAAGGTTATGGGATTATGGGAATGTAGTGGCTGAGCCCCCGCCTACTACTGCATTCGTTGCTACGAATGGTCCCAGGGTGTAGCAGTTCTCGTAAAGAGACTGGACATCTTTGAGATAGAATGATGCGAACACTGACTTGCTTCTCCAATAGGTTGCATCCATAACACTCTGCAGAGAACGGTTCTGTTTGAAGGCCACTGAAGTAGCCACAGCTCTCACTTCATGTGTCCTTACCTTCAGCAAAGCAAGGTCTTCTTCCTTCAGATGAGAATGTGCTTCCCTAATCAGGAGCCTGAATTAGTAAGAAACTGAGATCTTAGACCTTGGAAGAGAAGGCTTCTTGATAGCACACCATAAGGCTTCTGATTGTCCTCGTAAAGGTTATGACCTTTTTAGATAGTACCTAAGAGCTCTAACTGGGCAAAGTACTCTCTCCAGTTCGTCCCCCACCAAGTTGGACAGGCTTGGGATCTCGAACGACTTAGGCCAAGGACGTGAAGGAAGCTCGTTTTAGCAAAAAACCGAGCTGCAAGGAACATGTAGCCGTTTCAGATGTGAAAACTATGTTCCTGCTGAAGGCGTGGATCTCACTTACTCTTTTAGCTGTTGTCAAGCACACGAGGAAAAGAGTTTTTAATGTGAGGTCCTTAAAAGAGGCTGATTGGAGAGGTTCAAATCTTGATGACATAAGGAACCTTAGGACCACGTCTAGATTCCAGCCAGGAGTGGACAACCGACGTTCCTTTGAGGTCTCAAAAGACCTAAGGAGGTCCTGTAGATCTTTGTTGGTGGAAAGATCCAAGCCTCTGTGGCGGAAAACCGCTGCCAACATACTTCTGTAACCCTTGATCGTAGGAGCTGAAAGGGATCTTACGTTCCTTAGATGTAACAGGAAGTCAGCAATCTGGGTTACAGTGGTACTGGTTGAGGAAACTGCATTGGCCTTGTACCAGCTTCGGAAGACTTCCCCTTTAGACTGATAGACTCTGAGAGTGGATGTCCTCCTTGCTCTGGCAATCGCTCTGGCTGCCTCCTTCGAAAAGCCCCTAGCTCTTGAGAGTCTTTCGAAAGTCTGAAGGCAGTCAGACGAAGAGCGTGGAGGTTTGGGTGTACCTTCTTTACGTGAGGTAGACGTAGAAGGTCCACTCCTAGAGGAAGAGTCCTTGGAATGTCGACCAGCCATTGCAGTACCTCTATGAACCATTCTCTCGCGGGCCAGAGCGGAGCCAACCAACGTCAGCCGTGTCCCTTTGCGAGAGGCGAACTTCTGAAGTACCCTGTTGACAATCTTGAACGGCGGGAATGCATACAGGTCGAGATGGGACCAATCCAGCAGAAAAGCATCCACGTGAACTGCTGCTGGGTCTGGAATCGGAGAACAATACAACGGGAGCCTCTAGGTTATCGAGGTAGCGAACAGACCTATGGTTGGCTGACCCCACAGGGCCCAAAGTCTGCTGCAAACATTCTTGTGAAGGGTCCACTCTGTGGGGATGACCTGACCCTTCCGGCTAAGGCGATCTGCCATGACATTCATATCGCCCTGAATGAACCTCGTTACCAGCGTGAGCTTTCGATCTTTTGACCAGATGAGGAGGTCCCTTGCGATCTAGAACAACTTCCACGAATGAGTCCCTCCCTGCTTGGAGATGTAAGCCAAGGCTGTGGTGTTGTCAGAGTCTACCTCCACCACCTTGTTAAGCTGGAGGGACTTGAAGTTTATCAAGGCCAGATGAACCGCCAACAGCTCCTTGCAAAAGATGTGAAGTGTCCTTTGCTCCTGATTCCACGTTCCCGAGCATTCCTGTCCGTCCAAAGTCGCACCCCAGCCCGTGTCTGATGCGTCAGAGAAGAGACGGCGGTCGGGTTTCTGAACAGCCAAAGGTAGACTTCCTTGAGAAGAAAGCTGTTCTTTCACCACGTGAGAGTAGACCTCCTCTCTTCGGAAACAGGAACTGAGACCGTCTCTAGCGTCATGTCCTTTATCCAGTGAGCCGCTAGATGATACTGAAGGGGGCGGAGGTGGCGTCTCTCTAACTCGATGAACAGGGCCAGCGATGAAAGTGTCCCTGTTAGACTCATCCACTACCTGACTGAGCATCGGTTCCTTCTCAGCATGCTCTGGATGCATTCTAGGGCTTAGTAGATCCTTGGGGCCGACGGAAAAGCCCGAAAAGCTCGACTCTGAAGATCCATACCCAGGTAGACAATGGTCTGGGATGGGACGAGCTGGGACTCCTCAAAATTGACCAGGAGGCCCAGTTCCTTGGTCAGATCCATAGTCCATCTGAGAATCTCCAGACAGCGACGACTTGTGGGAGCTCTTAAAAGCCAGTCGTCTGACGGAGCCGGACACAAGATCATGGTACTGCTGCACAGTCTGTGAACTGTCAACCATGGGGAAGCGAGGAAGTACAGCGACAACCCGAAGCTGTCTAGACTGTCTGGGTCGTACAGACAACTCCTTATCGGGTTGCTGAGGTTGCCGCACTGCGTCACAACAAGTCACTTCTGCTGGTTGTTGAACGTCTTCCCAGTGACACACTGACTCCGTAAACAAAAAATCCTCTAACAAGGACTAAGCTTGGACTGCATGTCTTGCAACAAAGCTCAAGGTCTATGGGAGCAGGTGTGGTAACAGACAGGGTTAGCGACTGAAGTGGAACCATTACCCTCCCTGGAAGCATGTTATGCTTAAATAAAAGTCCATAGGAGGCTAAGCAGCTAAAGGCTCCTCTCCAAATGACAGAGTCCTCAAGGGAATATCAGAAGGAGGGAGAATAGCACTTTCTCATCTACAGGAACCATATCCTAGAAAAGCTAAGTTCTCTCAGTGAGGGTTTCACTGGTGCAAAAGCAGCAGACTAGAAGGCAACGTTATGAAACTGCTTGACAGTCTTGTGAGTTGGCAACAACCAAAGATGTGTGACTGAGGAGCATGCGGTAAGGTATGCAGAGCATGCTGTATGCAGAGCATGCTGTATGTAGAGCATGCTGTAAGGAAAGCAGAGCATGTTGCATGGCGTGCGGCTTATGCTGCATGGGATGAGGCTCATGCTGCATGGGATGAGGCTCATGCTGCATGGTATGAGGCTCATGCTGCATGGGATGAGGCTCATGCTGCAAGGGATGAGGCTCATGCCGCATGCGTTGAGGAGGATGCCGCATAGTATGAGGCTCCTGCCTCATGGGTTGAGGCGGTTGCCGCATAGCATGAGGCTCCTGCCTCATGGTTTGAGGAGGATGCCGCATAGCATGAGGCTCCTCATAGCATGAGGCTCCTGCCTCATGGGTTGAGGAGGATGCCGCATAGCATGAGGCTCCTGCCTCATGGGTTGAGGAGGATGCCGCATAGCATGAGGCTCCTGCCTCATGGGTAGAGGAGGTTGCCGCATAGCATGAGGCTCCTGCCTCATGGGTTGAGGAGGATGCCGCATAGCATGAGGCTCCTCATAGCATGAGGTCCCTGCCTCATGGGTTGAGGAGGATGCCGCATAGCATGAGGCTCCTCATAGCATGAGGCTCCTGCCTCATGGGTTGAGGAGGAAGCCGCATAGCATGAGGCTCCTGCCTCATGGTTTGAGGAGGATGCCGCATACCATGAGGCTCCTCATAGCATGAGGCTCCTCATAGCATGAGGCTCCTGCCTCATGGTTAGAGGAGGTTGCCGCATAGCATGAGGTTGCTGCCTCAAGAGTTGCGTCTGCCTCAAGGGTTGAGGAGGTAGCTGCGCAGAGAGAGGCTCTTGCCTCAAGAGTTGAGGCGGTTGCCGCATAGCATGAGGCTGCTGCCTCAAGGATGGTGGAGGTTGCCGCAACGCATGAGGCTGCTGCCTCAAGGATGGAGGAGGTTGCCGCAACGCATGAGGCTCCTGCCTCATGGTTAGAGGAGGTTGCTGCAAAGCGCTGGTACCTGGCAACTCCCAATGCGGCAGCTCACGCATGGAGGCAGGAGGAGCCTCAACATCATACGTCTGGCAGGGTGGACTGCGCAGAGGTGGAGGAGCGCTCGCAGGAGGAGGTGTGCTAACCTTCTCTGCCTGAAACTCCTGCATCAACACCGCAAGCTGAGACTGCATTGTCTGCAGCATAGACCACTAGAGTCTATGAAAAACAACAACAAACGGAGCTACTGTCTGTTGAGACTGAGGGTCTAAAACAGCTGGTGCGGCAACAGACGGAGTTACTGCCTGTTGCGGTACCACCTTGCCTCTCTGGGAGGTGTGCAGTTGTCGTACTGCAGCAAGTCCGAACTGACCCAGTGCTAACGGCTACACCTAGGAGTTGGACTTGCGCGGAAGGGACCGACTTGCACTTAAAAGCTGCAAGATTTGGTCCATGGTTTCTGCGAGAAACCTCTTCCGCAGACGAGGAATAAATGGGCTCTCTCGTCTTTGTGTGGGTGGGGTGATCACGTCGGCTACGTGAGTTGGTTACACCCGAAACCACGGAGGGAAACGTCTGTTCGTCGATCAAGGCCTGATGAACCCATAAGTCCTTCGACGTTACTTCTCCCCTGGGCTTGGGAGCTTGTAAGAGGTCCCAGACTAGGCGAACAACTGGCACGAACAGACGAACCCTCGAACGCAACACTGTAACACTTTGCGCTTATCACTTTATCACTTTTGATTTTCTGTTTGCACTTATTTCACTGAACTCGAAACTTTAAGTGGTTTGTACCTGAAACACGCAATTCTATCCTTCATTAAAAGTTAGTAATTGCAAAAACAGTATTACAATGTAACAGAAAAACATAATGAAAGATAAATAATTCAGTGGCTGGAAAAGAGACTAAACACTAGATCAAATAAACTACGTTTAAAATCTCTCACCGCAAAAAGCCTGGGAACAAGAATAAAACTCTAGAAACGTTTACCTTCTTCCCCTAAAGAGACTAGGGAGAAGAGCAAAAACGATAACAACGTTACCCGCTTGAACGAAACGTTTACCCTCCTCTCTCTCCCTCCGTCTCTATCTCTCTCTCTCTCTCTTGACTTAGAGCCTGAGAGATGAGCCCAATTATATATATCGTTAAAACATATTATTGTTAAAGGAAAAAAACTGAAAGATTTCCCAAATAAAAAGTTCCTTTATTAGAATTAAAACCATTTAAGCTAAGAAAGAATGAACAAAACGCTAGAATCGGTTTACTCTTACTGCAACGTGAAACCGTTAATACTCTCTCTCTATCGTAACGATAGAGCGCAAGTTGAACGTTCTGAACGTCAACAACTGCAGAGACAAAACAAAACGTTAGTTCAACTTTGAAAACAGTACGAGACTATCAAAGAAATTCTTTCAAAAACATTAAAATAGCATAAAATGTTAACAGGTAAAAACGAAATGACGGGCTCAATGTTAATTAACTTCGGTTCCAAGAAAAGACCGCCTACTATTAGGAAAGGTCGCATATAAAAAAAAAAAATAAAAATTAATTTTAATAAGTTTATAATAAAAGGAAGTTAATCGAAGAGGCCTATAAAAGGCGGAGAGATATAAAATAAATCTATAACTTTGTTAAGCAAAATTAAGAAAGAGAGTCTATACTCTCTTCGACACCAACCCTTCCGACTAAGGGAAGGGTCGGCCATTAAAAAGTGAAAGAGAGTTCATACTCTCTTCGTCACCAAAATTAAATCAAATTAATTCCAAAAAACTTGCTAAGCTAATGATAAAGCTTCCTGAATAGCGAAGGCTAAACTCTAGAGCAAATACATCACCAAATCGTGAACAATAACTCCAGAATTAACAGCGTATCCATGTAGGTCTAGCCGGAGGCACGACAGAGGAAAAATTGAGGTGGTGTTGACAAGAAGTACTGGAGTACCTGACCACAGATGGCGCTGTTGTGTTCACCCCCACCTGTATAGCGATCGCTGGCGTATCCCGACCGTAGATTTCTGTCGGCAACAGAGTTGACAGCTACATGATTATCGGGTAAGATTAATATTGAAAAATAATTACATACATGGCTAAACACTGTGAAAAGAAGACATTCAATTTTGCCAATTATACTTACTTCGTTTAGGCACTTGTCAATAATTTGTATCCCTTCACCACTAACAAAATTAGTTTTATCTATGTTGCCTCAAAACAAATTTGAATGGCATTGGATAAAATGAAGAGCACAATTATACTACAAAGATCACACTTTGTTCCCTGGTAAAAGTCCCACACAATAAGGAGATTTAAATTTCTACAGTGCCAAAACAGCAAGCAAATATTGTGTCATCATTCAATGAGATAGTTCTTTCAAATTTCTTAAATATGTTTACAACTGTTTAAGAAGAATAAAATCTGTGAAGTATATGGTGTAAAATATGCAAGGAAAACTAATAAAAGAAATCATAATATACACTCTCTAGACAAAATTTAACCTCAAACTAGTAAAACATTGAATGTAGAACACAAAAGTGTGCTTTAAATCATTAAACTGCTTCAGAAATATACATACATATACCAAGGCATTTCCCCCAATTTTGGGGGGTAGCCGACATCAAACAAATGAAACAAAAAAGGGGACCTCTTAAATAAAAATATAATCTTTGCAATAAAATTGCAATAAAATTGTTCATAAAAAACATGAAACAAAGGTAAAAGAAATATTTCATTTAGGAAAAAATCTATATTAATGTAAAAAGTTGTGAAGAGCTGCATTTTTCTTTTTCATTTAAAGCCATGGGGATTTTTCATTTTTGAATTATCTTACAATAAAATCAAATACATCTTTGGGATCTAGCTTACGCATACAACACGCATTCTAACTCTATGGTGTTCAGTTTAGTGTCTTTATAAACATAATGCATATGTTATTTTCCTTTGGAATTTAATCTACTGTATACAAATTTTAGCAACAAAATTTACAAAAATAATTACTACTTTTGATGCATAAAACTTCAAATAAAACTTTCTAACATCCTGTAAAAAATTGTAAACCATATATCTTTATGGTGATATAAATCTGCTTTGTATGTACAAAATATACAATAGGATACTGCTATCTACAAATTTGTATTGCATATATTTTCCAAAAAAAAAAAAAAAAAATTCACATTAATGCTTCAGTTTTTGTAAGTATGAGAAGCTTTAGCTTTCATTTCTGCAAATTTTGCAATAAAATCAACACTGTTTTCATTGTATACAGTTACCAGACTAGGCATGGGTAAGTCAGGGGGGTTGGACTGAGAAGACCCCCTTGATGTTGAGCCCTTGACAGGGGAATCAAAATGGCCAAGAAAACTTGAGAGGGAAAAATCATTGACTTCATTATTCAACCACTGGTTATCCCCCTGCTGAAGAAGGCGGGATGGTGAAGGCGGCGGCGATGGTGTAGACGTGTCTAACGCTGGAAAGCCAGAAATTTCAACACCCGATATCCCTTCAAGAACATTACCAACACCACCTCTATTCCCCGACTCTGTTCCGCAGTCTAGGTTGTCCATATTCAGTGCCCCTAAAATAGAGGAGTCCAGAACTTTTGGAGTTTGTGTGGCAGAAGCTAACAAGCCTGAAAATCAAAACAACATTAACAACACACCCTGAGGCTTAGTACTTTAAAATTACTTGCAACAAAAGTTTCCCTCTCCTCTATACAATCAAACAAACTGTTAGCCTAAAACAGTAACAAAATAATGATGTAGTCATAGACATTGACATACTTAATCCAAAGGAAAAACTCACTACATTGCATAATACAGTACAAACACTACTTTTTTTCAACATAGAACCAAATTGTCTTCAAATACAATGAATGTATCTTATTAGGAATTAACTCTTTGTAAAACAAAAGCAGAACATAATCCATGCTTAATCTTTTACATGGTGTTCACTTTGGCATTAAAGTTTTATTTTTTATAACATTCACAGGGATGCAGCAAAATTGCTTTTGAACTTCAAATTCTCAAATATCCTTTTAGTTTACACTCATTAGGCTGTACAGTCCAATTAATTTAACTTTGCCTTGCTATAAATTTTTACCTCTTTTATAAATAAATCCTTTGAGCAAGCCTAATGATATGAATTTTCCATCCTTAAAATATATATATCAAACACTTTTCACCAAAAATAGATAGGAAATGTCTTTTATGACATCTTGAAAAACTTCAAACTAAAAATCACAATCAAATAATGTAACAAAGTCTACCTTCGTAAAAATTATATTCTGCTATTATTTTTTTTTTAGCATAAGCATAATCATATAAAATAAAGTAAAACAACCAACATGTAATGATCACTTACTTGAAAAGCTTGAATTGGAATTGGATATTCCAAGGGTTATGTCCAGTAACTTGTCACTGCTTGTCCCCTGCATACAATTTTCACTTGAAACTATTGGTGTTGGAGTAGAACTTCTTATACAATCTGATGAATCATGCTTTGCTGTCGTACTTTCAGGATACTCAGCACCTTTTGAATCTAGTTCACTGTTCAACAACCCAGAAGCCTGCTCATTCAGTGAAACAGTTCCACCCATTGATATGTCAAGTAATGGCAAATTCAAAGATCCTTCTGGAATGTAGAGATCTGGCACTGCTAAGCCACTGGCGCTGCTGCGGCCATTTGAATCCAACATATTTGAGAAATTTTTGCTACTTCCTGCAGAAGGTGAATGCAAGAGTGCAGTCAGAGGTGTAGGAGGAGATATGTCTCCCCCTGAGCTTGAGGGATTATTATGGGTGGAGTGAGGAGTTGGGGTATTGAGAAGTGAGGAAAAGCTGTTTGTTTGCATGGGAGAGGGTGAAAGTTCTAAGTGGCTTGTGGTTGGTGTGGCAAGTAATGAGGTACAGGGTGATAATGAAGTTGTTACTGAAGATGCAGTTAGAGATGATGCAATCTGCGCTGGCATATTCGAAAGCCCTACAGATGTGGTGGTGGTAGGAAGGGCACTGACTAGCTGAGTGTTGACGGGAAGCCCATTATTTAAGCTGGGCAATGAGTCCAATGATAAAGATGAATTAAAAAGTAATGGTGAAGGAATACATGGATAAGCTGTAGTTGTAGAAACTGATGAAGAGATGTTCTCTAGCTGAGACAAAAAACTTGTACTTTCACCAGATGATTTTGTACTAGAAAATGGGTGTGGAGTTCCAGGTGGTGTACTGAGATCAGGTAAATCACTCAAAGCTTCTGAAACCATTGAGTTTAGTATACCATTAATATTTGTATTACTTGAATTGGCATTTGTTGAAACCGGTGAAAGCGACTCTTTACTGTCTCCAGATAATGCATAATTGAAGCTCTGAGACAATGAAACAGCAGAGTTTATTAAATTATCTATTTTCCTAGGAGTTAGAGGATTAGAATTATCTGAGCCATAAACGCTGCTTTTAACTGGTGATTTTGTAACAACGGTTATCTGAGATTGAGTATTATCAACAAGTAAAGCAGGTTTTAATAACTCAGATAAGTCAGTCACAGGCGGAGCACTTACAACTCCTGGTAGGCAACTATCACCACTAAGAATTCCAGGCTGCTTATTTGGTGAAGTAACAGGGGCAGGAAGCTCTACTGTAAGAAGTGGCTGCCCTGATACATTGACAGATATCGCATTGGTTGCTGGTGGATTTGTACTGACCACAGGCATAGACGGCAGGATTCTTTGTGGTGTTGGCAGTGTTTGTTGACTTGTTAATTGAATAGTATTAGGATTCACAGGGTGGTCAACTTGAATAGGTGTCCCAACATTCAATGAAGAAGCCACTATGTGTGCATTCACAGCCTGAGCACTTGGTCTCAATTGTGACCCCTGAGAAGTTGCTTTACTGATTGGCAGATAGCTTTTTATCTGATTTCCCTCCAAGTCAAATTTCTGAAATATCCAGTCAATACATTATTACTTATAACATGCCATTAGTCTAAAAAAATCATATCTTTGATTAAGAAAAAAAATATTTTTTGTGTAAATACATTTACATCACTATCTTATTCATTACTTATGAATCCTATCACTATCTTATTCATTAGTTATCAATTCTATACACTTCATTCCAAAGCAATAATTAGCTGTCTAATACCTGCAGCCTACTGTTTCATGTAAGAACCATACCTCTCATGTAGTCAAGGTATTATCAATATGGCTGTGAGAAGAAATTAGGGATAGGAAGGCAAGCCATAATACATCAAAGATGGATTTACATACCCAAAAAAAATAAAAGATTTTTCTTTAAAAATAAAAAAATCTTTAAAACTAATCTTATATTACTGTACTTCCTAAACGTAATTTAGGACCAATCTGCCGAGGAAGAGATACCCCTGAAAAGTTGAGTGAAAAAAGTTGTTTTTAAGAGTCTAAAACATATGAATCTGGTTGTTAAGAGTTCCTGGAACTTTAATAAGGACTGGTATCCTGAAACTGTTCCTTCTAGCTAAAGACAAAGATGCTGATGACAGGCTTGGATCCTAAGGGGTTGAAGTCATTTTGCTCTGAAGAAGATGGACACTTATATGTGGCACCAGGGTCATATTCCCAGGAATATGCTTAGCATTCTCTGGTTAGAAATCTTCTACAGGGTTCATGTTATCTTGAAAAGTCAGTTGGATATCTAGGAAATTCATAGGTAATAGCCTACCTTCTTACTGACAATTCTCAGATCATGTATCTAAAACCATTAGCCACCTTGTTATGGACAAAAGGCCTTTATTTGCTGTAAATGTCCCAATGATACAAGGCTGCAAGCAGAAGTATAGTTCCCTTCAGTTTTCTGTTTTCTGAATAGAGGGAACCATGATAGTCTACCGAGATTTCCCCAGGCACCAGTGTGTGTTAAAGATCATGACACAGGTCCTTTAAAGAAGAGACATCATTCAATAGTAAATTTAATTTTACAAAAGTTTTTAAAATACAAAATAAGGACTGTTGTCTCTTCAAAATCAATTGAAGTCATTGAAGGACAAGTAATGACGACATAAATCCAGATTGAGGAGTGATACTGAATAATGTGAAAACTTTCTCCCTATTAAATGCAAAATTTATTACGTCTCACCATCAGTTGCTATTGAATCAATCCGAGGAGTAAACACCATTGAAATGGCATCCCCCTAACTGCCGTATAATCATAAAACCATCAGAGAATGATAGCAGTAAAGATAAGAGCCCCAAATACTGACCATGCCAGAATTGATATTAAGTCCAGTTAAACTTGATTAGTCAGGTATTAGATCTGAGATATAACCCTTTGAGGATCACTTGCCATAACTAACAGGATTACTACATTGCAAGGTGCCACTTATCACACCCTTTATAAACAGTCAAAGTGAAATGGCTTCTCCTGCAACCCAACAAATGACCAGGTTTTCTATAATCAGCCAATCTTGCCAATGACCACCAGAGCACCTCCTTTACAACAACAGCCATTGTTGGTGATCTCAAAATCAATGTCTATGTCAGACCATACAGCTAAATTCTCAATAAAGAAATTTAGACTTCAAATTAGTTAAACCCTGGTTGTATTCTTCATGGTGGTGGTATTGCATTCAAAGATGGAACTGATTAAGGTGGGAGCTGGTCTGTTATCACTGCGATCACAGATGTCAGAATAAAAAAGGTTAAGATGTCACATTAAAAGTCTGCAGCTCACCAAATTTGGTAGCACTATCTCAATTGTTGATGGTACCAAGTCTAACAGAACAAGTCTATGGGCTCAAGAATGCAACAAGTTTTGAATGGGCCAAGCAAAAATAATATTGATACTGCCATTCCTGTTAATAGAAGACAAGTTAGAAAAATGGTCATATAACAGGGATAAAAATTAAATGAAAAACTAAAACTGTAACTGGTCGAGTCACAAAATAATACATAAAATATGCTATGCTGCAGACTGGCCCAGGATCATAAAATCTCAGTGGTTTCCAATAAATTTGCCATCTTTCACTAGTAAAAATATTTCACTAATTCACTGATAGCTGTTAAATGATTGCAGTCAGCATAAGAAGAAAGTCTGTTGATCATTAATGGCAAGGCCAAACGTTTTGTTGTATCTGCATGCTACATCCAATCCCAAAATCAATGAACCAGTTCAACAATGCTGGACAACCACAAAAATTCTTGATGATATATCTACTCTGATTGCATCTAAAAATTTCCAACAGTTGACACTCTGTCATCAAAGGAACAATTATTTTGCATAGTCACAAAGTAATGGCACTTAGGCAGGTAAAAAATAACCTGAAATGAAGTCGCTTGACTGTAGCCAATGGGAAAAGACTGCAAAGTTGTCCAGTTCTAAACTTGGCCAAGTCTGCTCTAGTCAACCAATTCTTGTTAATATGAACCAGATTGACCAATCTTTATCAATAACTGCTGTGAACACAGTGTTACATCAATATACTCAATATCACCCTGGGAACAGGATCACAAATGGATCAACCTTCAAAGCCGTGAAACAATCAAGTTGACTGTCCTGCATGTAAACATGATATTGACAATTTGCCTATGGTTAGGTAGTCGATAACTACTTAAACCATAAAAGTGTTGCCCTATGCTACTGTGCCTGTAATCTTTCTGCCTATAGTTGTTGCCTTCATAGCCACTGCTTTTGGATGCTCTGATAAAGAACACTTGTGAGATTCAGCTACTGTCAGTAAACACCATACAATAGAGGAACCCCACCCTTAACTTAGTGTCCATAACCAAAGTTGAATCATTTACTTCAGACACCGAAGGCAGTTGATGACAGAAGGCCAAACAGCAGAGACAGATGAATTGAGAGCATACCAAACTGGGAGCAGATTAGTAGTAATAGGCAGGTACTGAGGTGGTTAGACTAAACTAGCCCATAACTGACTGCAGAGTTAACTTTTAACCTGTAGTGGTTCCTGAGAACAATAACCCCTGAAGATAATTCTCAGGCAAAGAAAGATCAATAAGTAGTCAAACAAAAATGCAGGCCAGTTCCATGCACTCAAAAGGGTAAAATAGGCCCGTACGTTATAACCTTAGCAAATACCAAAGCACTCAACGGTTCTCAGCACATTCCCAGAGGTGTAGACCTGGAGTAGTAACAACTTCAGGAGCACATTATGCTGGAGAATTTTTTTTCCATAAACTTCCTATGCATGTCTTTTATCTACCAAAAATTAATCTTTGTGCTGAAAACAATACAAATTAAATATAAAAAATAATTTAATGTATTAAACATGAAATTGGTGGCTAAATTTGAGTATTAAATTTTCAGTAATTGATAAAGTCCGTCTCTATGAAAATAACTACAGTAAAGCATTGAAATTACATACACAAACACACCTGAATATTCCCTTTACCAGATTCAATGTAAAATAGAAAAGAAAATTTTAGAAAAAATTAAAATCACCAATGATAAACAACTATAACATTGCAAATAAGTTGTATATTGTTTAACAAACATCTCAATCAAGCTTAAAGAGAAATATGAAGCATATTATAACCTTGCTAATCCATCAAATTTGGGAAAGAAATCTTACCAGATGAAACAAGTAATCACATTAACTGAATTTACGGCACACCTAAAATCATAGCCTAAGATAACTTCAACTTTTGTCTTTTGAATACACAATTACTTTCATGTTAGGCTACATGATATGAATTCCAATGACCTAAACAAATCATCCAGAATGAGAAATTAAATTTACACTTTCACTGTATAAAAACTATGGAGTTAACCTAGACTATGTAGGCTACATTAAGTACCACATAAAACCTACAGAAGTTGTTTGTGATGAAAAACCGTAGTGTAAGCAAAGCTATAAAATGACAAATTTGGAAGTAATTTATATTTTTCCTAACTATACAAACCTGAGCTCTTTACTATGGATATATGTTTCAAACCGAGCTGGAATTTAGCCATAAAACTTTTATGCAATGTGTCAATGACCCTCCGCTGGTTAGTGGGGAGTACACTGATCTCCCCACTCACACACTCACCCAGTGAGTTCCTCCACTTTTGATTGCAGGCAGAACTTCTGGAGGGGGAAGGTGATGGTGAGACAAGTGTGTTCAAAGAACTCAGGAATGTATAATAAGGAAAAATGCAAATTACTTCCAAATTTTACATATGTTCCAACAAAAACACAAATCCTCGTTCTTTTCAATGGAGACTCAAATGTGTCCGTAGGGCACGATAGAAAGCGTCTATGACTCCAGAGAGTCTTTGGTTACTACTACCTGATTGCTTCTAAGAACCTGACTCCAGAAAGCTAGTGTGTGGTGGCAAAAAACCTCACACTCACTTGGTACTCACTCGAGGGGAAAACCATTCAGAGGAGGACAACCTCTCGAGCTGGTGACAGCGTCAACCATCCTCGCAGGATTGAGGTTCACAAGGAACATCAGACTGAGCAAACTCAGCATGCTGAAAAGATTCCGCGCATGCATTCACCTCGGGGTATAAACGCTCTTGGCTGGAACTCCGAAGAGTACCTGCCTGCAATTCCTCGGGTTGGCGAGGAATTACAGAGGATGACACTGCGGGGAGCACAGGACTAACTGGAAGTGTCTCCCCTCCAGCAATTCGATGGGAAAGGTTAAGACCAACCACAGTAGAGGCAACTGCGTACTTCTGCTGTCTCTCAAGCTTCAGCACCTCTAACAGTGAAAGAGTGTCAAGAGGTGAATGGCACCACTATTTCGCTAGTGGGAGCAGCGAGTTCTGCCTGACCAGGAGGTCAAATGGTCATCACTCCTATTCGATCAGCCTCCGGAGGAAGCCAAACAGGGAAGAGGAAGGTTGGAAGGAAGGAGGCATAGGAAAAAGAAATAAGGACTTCTCCAACCTGAAAGATGAACTTGAAGGTGAATAATCCCTTTTAGACTTCTTCCTTAGCCTACTGTATTGCTCCGGCAGGGCAAAGCCTCCATGCACGAGTGTCGTCTGCACGAAGGGCAAAATCGGTCAGGATCCGTCTGCACAAAGGGCAATATCGGTAAGGATCCGTCTGCACAATGGGCAAAATTTGTGAGGTACTGTCTGCAAGAAGGGCAAAATCAGTGAGGATCTGTCTGCAAGAAGTGCAAAATCAGTGAGGTACTGTCTGCAAGGAGGGGCAAAATCAGTGAGGATCTGTTTGCAAGAAGGGCAAAATCAGTGAGGATCTGTCTACAAGAAGAGCAAAATCAGTGAGAATTTGTCTGCAAGAAGGGCAAAATCAATGAAGTACTGTCTGCAAAAAGGGCAAAATCGATGAGGATCTGTCTGCAAGAAGGGCAAAATCGATGAGGATCTGTCTGCAAGAAGGGCAAAATCGGTGAGGATCCATTTGAACGAAGGGAAAAATTGGGGAGGATCCGTCTGTACGAAGGGCAAAATCGGAGAGGATCCATCTGCATGAAGGGCAAAATTGGTGAGGTACTGTCTGCAAGAAGTGCAAAATCAGTGAGGATCTCTCTGCAAGGGCAAAAATAGTGTGGATCAGTCTCCACAGCTGACATAAACGTGCCACATGCGTGGCCTTATACGCCAGGGAAAACCAGCAAGATTGCAAGTCTTAAATCCATACACGCTAGTAAAGGGAAAGAAATTCTTAAAGTTTTGCAGCGACTTCAGAAGGAAAGAAACCCAGAAGACTGTGAAAAGATGAGACATCTGCACTTGACCGTTGCAAAATTTGGAGGAACTCAATGGGAAAGTGTTAGAGTGGGGCGGTTAAACTAGCGGAGGGTTATTGAGACATCACGTAAAATTTCTTTGTTAAATTCCAACTCGCGCTGAAACATATATCCATAGTAAAGAATGAGAGTTTGTATCAATGTTGGAGCAAATTACCATTAACTCCACAACCGATATGCAAAACAAATAACTAGCCTATCAAGAAAAGTCAACAGGAATTGGCAACAGTTGCAATATGCACTTATGGATCAGCTTTCATAACCTTTTATATTATTGTATATGTGCATGTCCCCAAAAATATATATACATATTCTATAGCCAAGTATGTTAACCTTTACCCTCAGGCTAATTGGAAATTTCCAACCATTGACCCCCAGGGGTTATTTTTTTCAAGCACATTTTGCAGTATTTCTTTTAAAATTGCTCTAACAGCCTTAATTTTCGTCATAGAGAGGTCAGGTTGGTCTCATTCTCTTGGAAAATGCCTGAAGTTTCACAAAAAATTATAAAAAAATATGCAAACAAAAATTTAAATAGCAGTTTTTTGCAAGGATGTACCGGTACGTCCATGGGGGTAAAGGGATGAGTTTTGTGAAACGTACCAGTACGTCCTTTTGGGGGTAAAAGGGTTAAAAACAATACTGTTCAAAACTAGATTTTATAATCAACAGAGAAAATAATTTTCAAAATGGTTACATATGTTACGTCAACAATACGCTGACAAAACATACACAAATCTAAAATAAGATTTGCCTATCTTCCTTAAGACCATTTTGCAATTCCTAATAAGTGTGACTGCTTCAAATTACTTTACAATCAATATTACACCACTTTTTAATTGTTTTATTTAAATGGAGAGGATACTTCTAATTTTCATGGGACCGCCATTGAAAAGAATAAACCTTTACTGAGGACATTCTCATGATTTTAAACAAAACCATTCACCTTTTCTTACTATTTTTTCTTATCTACTGTACCTTACTGTGCCTATTTCAATTATGAAAAAATTGTAGAAAATTACTCTTAATATATAGATTACACTACAGATATTTAAAAAAACATTCAAAATCCAAGTTATTATTTATGAATTCAAAAGTTGAGTTAATAAAATCAGTAAAAAAAAATCAAGGGTAATGCTACAGTAACATATGGAGATCACTGTCCAAATATTAGTAAATTCTAACTTATAATTTAGATATGCAAAATATCTTGAATAAAAAAATGTAGTGTAGAAAATAGAAACTAATCAATATCAAACTTAGAAAGGCAAGATAATGTAGCACCAATACTAAAATATACACAGTCAAATCACCTACTTCTAATAAAAGTCTATATATTGAAGCACGATCAGAAAATAAAGTTAAATTGAAAATCATGGTAAAAATAGGATAAAAAATATTACAAATAAAATCAACTGGGTTTCTAAGATGAGGCTCATAATAGTGAGGTAGAACATGGGAACTCAGGTACTTATAAACTTGGAACTAGAAATCTCTATTGCCAACCAGCCAACAGACAGTCTTCTAATTTTTATTCAGGAATGAAATGTCAAGGTTCACAAAGAATGTCTCTCAAAATGGAAAAACATAAATGACAAGTCTGTACAACAGATAAATTAGGAACTGTACTATATAACTGAAGAAATTAAAACTAACCTGAATAACATGTGGAAGAACTTTCATGGCTATAACCCCCGTAGGTTGTGACCGAGCTTTGGGAAGAAGAGGTAGCTGTCGTTGAACCACAACACTTTTTCGTAAAACTCTCCTTCCTGGCCGATTATTGTATTGTGGTAGGAGTTTCTGCAATTAAACATCAACATATCAATAGTATTTTATCACACTGTTCAAATACATTTTAACTTTATTTACATGGGGCAGCCAAATGATTAACTCAGGAAATGGGAAAAATTTAAAAACAAAATAATAATATACCTGAGTACAGTATAGTAGTTGGCAACTGTCAACATTATTTCCTCAAAATCACAAATTTTTAAGTAATTTGTATTTTTCCTAACATACTTACCTAGAACTACCTTCTTAGGAGTTACTGGTTAACTCTACCTAACCGACCAGCTTTTTGTAGTTTATCTCCCTCTTCCCGTTTTCTACGGGGTCAACCTCTGGCAGTGTGGTACATGCCCCGAGGCGACCCCGGGGTCAGGCAGCGTGCTAGCTCAGGTCGAATCGCCAGTAAGTTTCTGGTCGCGACGCGATAAACATCTCGCCGCGCTCTCTCTTACATTGTGCGACTCTCGTGTCCCCCGATCCTTTGTGCTTACCACGTGTTGCCCACGTGTTTTCATTTTCCCTTTCCCGTTCATCCTTGTCTCTCTTGGTGTGTTAGCTTTGTGTTATGGAGCATCCTCGTCATTGCCCTGGGCCTGTGGCTTTAAATGCTTGCGGGGCTTTCCTCTCCAAGCCTGAGGTTGATCCCCACTCCCTGTGCTCCACGTGTAGGGGGAAAGCGTGTTCCCCTACCTCTACATGCCCGGAGTGTGCTGATTGGACTGAGATCCAGTGGGTGCGCTTCGGGACGAAGAAGAAGAAGGCAGCTAAGAAGATGCCTAAAGATTCCAACATTTCTTCGCCTGCAGGTTCACCAGACGACTCGGCAGACCGTAGCGCCCGCCCTTCTTCCCCTACCCAGCGTAGGGGACGAGGTAAGTCCGTTGCAGGGAAGAGGCCTATTTTTGCAGCTATTATTACTATTTGCTATGAGGCAAAGGGCTCCAATAAGGAAAAATAGCCCAGTGAGGAAAGGAAATAAAGAAATAAACTATACAGGAAGTAATGAATAATCAATATAAAATATTTCAAGAACAGTAACATGATTAAAATAGATCTTTCATATATAAACTATAAAGAGAGATTTCTGTCAGCCTGTTCAACATATAAACATTCGCTGTTAGTTTGAACATATGAAGTTCCACCGATTCAACTGCCTGATTAACACTCCTCATAGCTGGAGTAAACCTTCTAAAAAACTGTGTAGTGTTGAGCCTTATGATGGAAAAGGCATAACTATTAGAATTAACTGCATACCTAAAATTAGGAGAAGGATGGGACTGTGAGATTATCAGAAGGCAAAGGATGGTCAGAGTTATAAAAATTCTATGCAACATGCATAAAGAACTAACCAAACGACAGTGTCAAAAATAGATCTTTCATATATAAACTATAAAGAGAGATTTCTGTCAGCCTGTTCAACATATAAACATTCGCTGTTAGTTTGAACATATGAAGTTCCACCGATTCAACTGCCTGATTAACACTCCTCATAGCTGGAGTAAACCTTCTAAAAAACTGTGTAGTGTTGAGCCTTATGATGGAAAAGGCATAACTATTAGAATTAACTGCATACCTAAAATTAGGAGAAGGATGGGACTGTGAGATTATCAGAAGGCAAAGGATGGTCAGAGTTATAAAAATTCTTATGCAACATGCATAAAGAACTAACCAAACGACAGTGTCAAAGATTAATATCAATATAAAAAATAAAAAAATTGATACACCACAAGTTCTCGTCCAGAAAATTAAGATTAAATTCAGCACCTGAAGACCAGAAAGGAGAACAATACTTGAAACTAAGCAAAATAAAAGAATGAAAACACTTCAGAACAGATTGATTGCTGAAAACCTTCAAAGACTTTCTCAATAAGTCCATTTTTGTGCAATTGAAGAAGAAACAGACCTAATGAGTTTCTCAAAAGTAAATTTTCTATTGAGAATCACACCTAAAATTATAAAAAAAAAGTTGTAGTGTACTAAAGAAACATTACCAATGCTCAGATCTGGATGTTGAGGAGCCACTATCCTCAACCTGCTTACAATCATACAGTTCAACTTCATGCCCCATAATTTGCACCATGCACTAATTTTAGCTAGATTTCTATCAAGGGATTCAGCAACCCCAGGAGAAGGAATTGAAGCAGAGAGAGTAGCATTACCTGCATATGCAATAAGATTGTTTACAAGGTCAAACCACATATAATGTGTATATGGTATGAAAAGTAATGGCCAAGAACACTGCCTTGATGAACACCAGATATCAATTCATATACAAACTATGGCGCCCATCAGCAACTCTTTGCAATTTGTTACTTAAAAATTCATTAATGATGCTAAGAAAAGACCAACCCACTCCCAGCAGTTTCAATTTCAAAACAAGGACCTCATGATTATCACTGTCAAGGGCAGCACTAAAATGAAGGCCAATCATACGAACGTCCTGACCACAATCAAGGGATTTCCGTACAACATTGGAGATTGTTAGAAGGGCATTAAATACTCCAAGGCCTTTACAAAAGCCAAATTACAAACTAGGGAACAGATGATTTCCTTCAGCATTCTTATTTAGGTGTTTTCCAAAAAGACATTCAAAATCTGAGAGTTATGGAATTGGGCAGTAAATCAGCTACTCTAGAGCTATCACAAACACAATTATAAATTGGAGTAACATTATCAGTTTTCCAACAAATGCTAAAACAACCTCTTTTTGCTAACTTGTAGAAAATAACAGAGGAGGACTTAGGAGCTGAGAAATCAGCAGTTTAAAAAAAAAAAAAAAAAAAAAAAACTACAGGTACTACTAAGGAAATATACCATTTGGGTCTACACCTCCATAAACATCAAGTTCCATCAAGAGTGGTTCAATTTCATGGGACCAAATAGCTAGTTAGTTTAGCCTCAGAAAAATAAAAAATTTTAAGTAATTTTTATTTTTCCTAACATACTTACCGAGAACTACTTTCTTAGGAGTTACCTGTATTCTCCTCTCCACCGACCAGAGTTTTGTGTAGTATACCCTAAAACCCGTTTTCTATGGAGGGCTATCTCGGACGTAAGAGAACGTGCCCCGAGGGTAGCTTTTGCACTAGGTCGAGGTCCGCCTGGGTCGTGAGCGTCAGTAAGTTCTTCGGATGTTGCACAATTCTCGCAAGGGCAGAGAGGCACTCGGGGAAGGTAGGGAGGGCCATTACCGAAAGTAGTTCTCGGTAAGTATGTTAGGAAAAATAAAAATTACTTAGAATTTTTTATTTGTTCCAACACGAATACTTACCTCGAACTACTTTCTTAGGAGACTTAAACTTTAGGAGGTGGGAGTGCCTTTCTGACCTTTAGACCCAGTAAGCGGAAGCCAAGAGGCCTAGGCAGGTAGAAACAAAACATACTAGGAAAACGGACAATAGGGTAACTACACAAAGAGCTCACGTTAGTGTCTAAGTACCCCCCCTTTGAAAAACTTCTTCTGATGTTGAATCCAGTAACGCAGTTGCGGAGAACGTGTTATCCAATGGTTACAGGAGGGTTATCTCTCATAAGGATAGGGAAAAACGGGGAATAGGGTGAAAGGGAACGAATCTGTGTCTCCCGGTTTGCTATCCACGATTGAGCCTGGGGCTTTTACCGTTAAATCACTTGGAGCGCGGAGATGACTGATCCAATGGAGAACCCGTCTAAGGACTTCCTCGAGTAGTCCTTGAGGTAATGGGCAGTAAAGGTTGACTGGTTAGACCAGGTACCTGCCCGAAGGATCTGACCCACTGCCATGTTTTTCTCAAAGGCTAAGGACGTACTCAGACCCCTGATGTCATGGGGTTTGGGGATGCCTGGTAAGGCCAGAGCTTCTTCCTTGTAGGCCCTGGCAATAACCTGTCTCAACCAGAAGGAAATGGTATTCTTGGATACCTGTTTCTTAGTAACACCTGTGGAAACGAAGAGGCTCTTGATGCCTGGCCGGAGATGAGCCGTCCTTTCAAGGTATTTTCTAATGGCACGGACCGGGCATAACTTTAAATCCTCAGCATTCCCCGTCCTAGGGATAGCTGGTAGAGAGAAACCTTCGAATTTTGGATCCCAGACAGCTGGGTTCTGGGTCTTCGCTACAAAAGAAGGAACGAACTTGAAAGATATTTCCTTCCACCCCCTCGAATGAGAGACGTCATAAGACAGCCCATGGATCTCCCCTACTCTTTTAGCGGAAGCCAAGGCTAGTAAAAAGACTGTCTTGAGAGTGAGATCCCTGTCTACGATATCTTTCATTGGTTCGAGGGGGGGGGGGGGGGCCACTTAACATCTTCAGGACCCTGGCTAAGTCCCACTGAGGCACCCTAACTGCTTGTGGGGGGCAGGACTGCTCGAAGCTCCTGACAAGCATCGAGATGTGCCTAGAGGAACCCAGGTCGATGCCCTTCAGGAGGAAGACTTGACCCAAGGTGGCCCGCACTCCTTTTATAGCTGGGACTGACATTCCCATTTTGTCCCTGAGATATACCAGAAAGTCCGCTATGTCTGGGACCGAGGCTTTGAGGGGTGTCTCGAAGCGCACCACTTCGTGAAGGAAGCCCACTTAGCTTGGTAGACCGCTGCTGACGACCTTCTCAGGTATAGCGACATCCTCTTAGCAGTAGCTGATGAATACCCCTCCTTCTTCAGGAGTCGCTCGATAGTCTCCAGGCGTGAAGACGTAGAGACTGTGGGTTGTCGTGTAATCTGAGAAAATGCGGTTGTTGTAGAAGGTCTGACCTGTCGGAGAGTGGCCATGGAGGTTGACTTGTCAGGTCTTTTAGGTCTACGAACAACTCTCTCTCCGGCCACCAGGGCGCTACCAAAGTCATCCTTAAGTTCCGGGCAGTCCTTACTCTGTTGAGTACTTGCCTTATCAACGTGAAGGGGGGAAAAGCGTACACGTCTAGGCTGTCCCACATGTGCTGAAAGGCATCCTCCAAGGCTGCCTTCGGGTCTCGGACAGGAGAACAATACACGGGAAGTTGCGCGTTCAGTTCGGTTGCAAAGAGGTCCATCACCGGAGAACTCCAACGTTGGATGATGAGCCTGGCTACTTCTGGAAGGAGGGACCATTTTGTCCCTACTATTTGACCCATCCTGCTGAGACCGTCGGCCAGCACGTTCTTTTTCCCGGGGATGAACCTTGCTAATAACACAACCTGGTTCGTTTCTGCCCAATCTAGTATCTCTAGGGCGAGATCGCACAATTCCCTTGATTTCAAACCTCCTTGTTTCTTTATGTACGCTACTACTGTGGCGTTGTTGCACATCAACGCCACAGTGTTTCCCCTTAGTAGATCGACGAAGTATAGGCAAACTTTCTGGACTGCCTTCAACTCTAGGACATTGATGTGTAGGTTCTTTTCCCCGTCCATCCAGGTTCCTCTCGCTGTCTCGTCGAGGAGATGGGCTCCCCATCCCTGGTTGGAGGCGTCTGTGAACAGAAGTAACTCGGGAGGGTCGTTCGCGAAGGGCATCCCCTTGAGCGAGTTCGATCGGCAATGCCACCATTCCAGGGAGGGCAATGTGTTTGGTAGGACTGGGATTAGTTCTTGTTGCGAGTCCAGTTGGCACCAGAGGTTCTTCAGGTTCCATTGGACGGCTCTGAGCCTGATTCTCCCCTGGGGAACCAGTTTTTCCAACGACACCAGATGCCCTTTTAGTCTTTGCTAGTCCTTCGCTCTCCTGGGTTGCCCCGACAGGAACGGACGAAGGATCTCCCTCAGATTGCTTATTCTGTCTTCCGAAGGAAATGCTTTTCCCAGAAGGGTATCTAGTGTCATCCCCAAATAGGTCATTCTGGTGGAGGGGGATAGGTTCGATTTTTCCGGGTTGATCACGATACCCAGATCCTTGCAAAACTGGAGAAGTTTCATCCCTTGCTCCTTCAAGACGTCCTTCGAGGAGGAAAGAAGCAACCAGTCGTCCAGGTACCGGATGAGGCGAATGCCTCGTTCGTGAGCCCACACTGAGACTGTCGTGAAGACTCTCGTGAATACCTGGGGCGCTGTTGATAATCCGAAGCAAAGGGTCTTGAATTGCAGGATCTGGGTAGCCCCATTTCACCCGGAGAAACTTTAGGCTCGAGGGGTGGACCGGAATTTGGAAGTAAGCGTCCTTGAGGTCTATGGTCATCATGTAATCTTTCTCCCTCAAGGACAGCATGACTGACTTCGGAGTGTCCATTTTGAAGTCTGTATTCCTTATGAATTTGTTGAGGGCCGACAGATCTATAACCGGCCTCCACCCCCCTGTCGCTTTTTCCACCAGGAACAGACGACTGTAGAAACCTGGACCTGGGTGTAGGATCTCCTCCATAGCGCCCTTCTCCAACATGGAGGACACCTCTTGAAGGGCAGCTCTCTTCAACGGATTCTTGGGAACCAGCCACTTCGACCGGATGGCCGGAATTAGAGGGGGGGGGGGGTTCTGCTAAGAACGGTAGCCTGTAGCCCTCCTTCAGTACGGACACTGTCCAGGGCTCTGCTCCGTGAGCTTTCCATGCTTGCCAATAGTCTGAGGCATCCCCCAACATGAGGCTTGGGCAGGAATAGGGGGCCTCCCACTCTATCTCCTCCTGGAGGAGCGGCCTGAACGGCCTCTCCTGGAGGAAGAATAACCTGTTCTAAAGGAGGCTGAAGCTGCCGGGGCTCCTCTACCGGGGGTGGGGGGGGGGGGCCCTGAGGCGCTGAGGCCCAGGAGGATGAAGGAGCTTCTCTCTTCGTCATGCTAGGAGAGGCCTGAGACATCGCGGCACTACCTGAGACTGACCTCTTGTAGGGCGGTCTCCTTACCGGCGTAGGCCTGGGCGTGTTTAATTCTTTCCTTTTAGACACCTTCTCCATGATCGCCTCCAAGTCCTTTAAGGGGAACAAGGAGTCACCCCACAAGGGAAGGCTCCTCATGGCCCTCGCCTCTCTGTCTGGGACCTTCCGGGACACCTTCGCCAGGATGGTGTCTCTCTTGCGAAGCACCCAATTCGCTGTCAGGGCGAGGGACTGGTAAGTCAGGAACTTAAGTGTCTTGCCCCCGGAGGTGATAAGCTCCCTCAGGAGGCTTTGCTGTTCCGGGTCTGTAGGGTCAAAAGCAGCTTGCACTCCTACTAATGTGGAAGCCCACCAGTCTAGCCAAGAGGAGACATTTACTAGGTCCCTAGACATTTCCTCCATCATCGCAGCCTCCGATGGAGAAAAACAAACTGGGGCTGAAGAGGCTCTGTCCTCCGAGACGCCCTGCCCCAGGATGTCGAGAGAAGGTTCTACTTTGCAGGCTCCCGGCCGTCGTCCTTCTGGTACATAGACCTTGCTCTGCGTTTTGAGCCCCTGGAGCAACTTAGAAGAGTTCTGAGTCTTGGGGGCTTCAGCATTACCTGCCACCACTCTATCCACGTGCTCCTGTCCCAGGACGAGATCCCGGGCTACAGGAAGAGCCAGGGAGGTTTTCGGCTGGGCAGGAGCCTGCATCAACCGGATAAGGCTGGACCTCCAATAGTCCTCGTCGGTAGCCGCTGGTTCCTCGATCTTGTGATGTCTCCTGATTAGGCCAATTACTCTTCTGTAGGCCGAGTCCTCCGTCGGGGAACCCTCTCTACCGTCGGCCGAAGCCTCGGCTTGAGCCCGGGGAGCCGGGTCACCGGGCACTCCCACCGGGCGCCTTGGTCCTGGCACCACAGGCACTCCCCTGCAGAGGTACTGGTCCTCCCCGGCGGAGGTCTCTGCACCAGGGGCGGGGGTTAGGACAGGCATCGCCGAACCGGCGAGGACTAGTGTCCGATCCAGTTCCCTGGAGGACGAGGACGCGGCTCCCGTGGGCTGACCCGACAGCGGGAACCGTTCCTTAAAGTCCGAGGGCCGCACCAGCTGGGCTGGTTCGGCCGGGCTGCCCGAAAGGAAGAGCGGTTCCCCCCGCTGGGCGGGGTGAACCGGAGGCTTCGCGGTCTTACGCCTGCCTGCCGAGTCCTTCTCGCGTTTCTCCCTGCGAGGGTCATAACTATGCTTGGAGGATGGTCTCCTTGGCGAGAACTCCCTGGACCGCCGGTCCGGGGAACACTGTATCTCCGACTCACGGGGTACGAAAACCCAATCGCCATCAGGTGACCTACTCATCCTGTGTTTCCTTCGTGGAGAACGGGAGCGCCTCCTGCTGTACCTGGAACGTGATCTTGAGCGGGAACGCCTGCTCCTGGACCGCTCCCTACGACGCCGATGACTCCTTCTGGCTTCTTCTCCCGACGAGAAAGACTCCTCCGAAGAGCCCAACGTAACTGTACCTACCGTACGGCGGGCGGGAGCAGGGACCGCGGGGGACTTCGCGACTCGTTGTGTACCCAAGATAGAGGGTTGCAGGAAGGCTTCAGGAACTTCCGTGAGAGGGGTTGGAAACGAGGGTTGGCGCCCAACACTAGGGAACCAGGAATCCAGGCCCTCTTCCATCCGCATAGGGGACCTACCTGGTGTCTTCGGAAGCTTCCAACCGAAGGCATCACTCCCTGCGGAACCTAACTTACCCTGGTTGTCGCCGCCTGCCGAAGAACCTGAAACACAGGCCCACGAAGGGGGCGAAGACACAGAAACAACATTGCTACACCACATGGGGTCATCGGAGGAAACGTGCCCCCCAAGCACAAGGGCCGAGTCTCCAGAGCTCCCTGACACATCACTACCGGGCTCCTCACTAGCCCGAGAAGGCCCCGCAACCCCCACTTCACATTCACCAGACCCCTGGGGAAGAACGCTCGGTTCTTTCCCCACGATGGACTTACCTTGTCCCCTACTCTGGGTAGGGGAAGGAGAGAGAGAAGCCCCGTCGGACCGTTCACTGGGCGACGGTAGCGGCGAAGAAACACTAGCTTTCTTGGGTGAACGCTTCGACGATTTTTTTCTTCGTGCCGTAACGCACCCACTGAATATCACTCCAACCAACACACTCGAGGCACGTATCCGAAGACGAACAAACTTTGCCCCTACAGGAAGAGCAAAGGGAGTGAGGGTCCACTTCAGGTTTGGAGAGGAACGCTCCACACGATTTTCCGGCTCTAGGCCCAGGACAACGGTGGATCTGCTCCATAACGCACAAACACAAGACACAGGAACGCAGGGAATCAAAGGAATACACTTGGGAAGCACAAGGAAGGGTAGTGAACACACAGGAACACAAGGAATGAGCACAAGTTACCACGCGGTAAACACGTGGGACACACGCGGCGCACACAAAGGGTCGAGAGAGACGAGAGCGACGTGCTGACACGTCGCGACCAGAGAACTTACTGACGCTCACGACCCAGGCGGACCTCGACCTAGCGCAAAAGCTACCCTCGGGGCACGTTCTCTTACGCCCGAGATAGCCCTACATAGAAAACGGGTTTTAGGGTATACTAAACAAAACTCTGGTCGGTAGAGAGGAGATTACAGGTAACTCCTAAGAAAGTAGTTCGAGGTAAGTATTCGTGTTGGAACAAACAGGAATAAGGAAGACAAGAGTTTCTTATTACTCTGCTTACTGTCAAGCACATCAGCTAAAAGTGTTACCACATATTCCACTCACTTTCTCAAACTGGATCATGTAATGCATAATTGTTCCTGAGGATATACTTAAAAATAGAGGGCATTATCGAGAGACAGAGGGAGGTCTCAGGAGAGGGGTAGGAAAGAACATATTGTCTGCCTCTACAGGGGAGAATCAATAAGACTATAAATCTGGATCCCCTACTGGTGCGAGGATGTAAAGCGTTTCCTGGAGAAGGAGGTACTCGAGAGGGGTCTGGCACCAGGGAGGATGGTT